>NW_006923667.1:4711-5459 GCF_000298275.1 Orycteropus afer afer | reverse complement strand
ATCAAAGAGTATAGCCTTCCATATGGATTACACCTCAACATAAAGGAAGCAACAGTTTTCACAACTGGACCAACAAGCAGCATCTAGATTAATGGAGAGAAGACTGAAGTTGTCAAAGATTTCATATTACTTGATTACACAATCGGCAGCAATGCAAGCAGCAGTGAAGTAATCAGACCACATAACGCACTAGGCAATTCTGCCTCAAAGGCCTCTTTAATTACCAGATGTATAGTAGAGCTGATGGGGGACAAGGTTGTAGTCACTTCTTGGTCACAGCCAGCTACCCAGAGGGGCCGAGTAGTTGAACCAATAGGGTCAGGACCATCGTCTCAGGGAACATGAAGCTCAATTGGCATAACATACTACACAAAACATTGTTCCATCTCCTACTTCAGTGAGTAGCGACTGGGATCTTAAAAGCCTGCAAGCAGCCATCTAGATGCAACGATGGGTCTCTCCTGGTCCTGAGAAAAGAAGAATGAAGAATACCAAAGATTCATGGAAACAATTAGTCCTCACGACTGGTACACCATGTAGTCCGCAGCCTATACGACTATGACACCAGAAGAACTAGATGATGCCTGGCTACCACTGTCAGGCACTTGTAGGGGGATCTATGTAGGAGATCCTGGATAGGGAGGGAGAACAATATGGAGCAAAACTCAAAATCATTTGGGAAACAAAAGGGGGGAGGGACCAGCTTTGCTGGTCTGATAGAGCCTGGTGGAACTACTGAGACTATGGT
>NW_006923667.1:2704-3281 GCF_000298275.1 Orycteropus afer afer | reverse complement strand
TTAGAATTTTACTTCATATATAAGGCTATTTATGATGGATGCCATATTAAGTCAATTCATTTATACAAATTTATCTTTTGTATAGCTACAACTTTAAAGACATGAATTTGATAAGTACTTTTTACTTCACTACTCTGTGCCAGGGACCATGGTAGACACTAGGGACACTGAGTGGAATAAGAAAACAGGATCCTAATGAGAATTGAAACAGTCAATCCGGTATGAAACAAAGTCAAATGCAAAAGTCTACATTATCAGGAAATGAACTTAACGTAGTGAGGTAGAAAAGTATGATGAAAAACAAAGTGAAGAACTGTGTCCAGATATTATTCTGTACAATATAATTATATAAATGGTCTTAATTCCCAACTGTAGTTTTTGCTATAGAAGTAGGATAACTCATCACTTTTCTTTCAGGAAAAGTAAGGAAAAAATTACTTGTGATATTATATGTCATTTGAGAAGAAGCTATTCTTTGTTATACCCCTGTCACATGCGAAGTAAATGGGGATTTCCACAATAATTTCTGCTTCAAGTTTGGAAATATCTTTGTGGAAGTAGGAAAAAAGAGAAAGGC
>NW_006923667.1:0-1351 GCF_000298275.1 Orycteropus afer afer | reverse complement strand
CTGGACTAGATGAAGAATGTGACATCAGGATTGGAGGAAGACTATTAACAACCTGTGATATGCAGATGGTACAACCTCGCTTGCTGAATATAAAGGTGACTTGAAGCACTTATTGATCAAGATCAAAGAGTACAATCTTCATGTTATTAATCAGTCACTAAAAATAATGAATCACAATGATTCTACTTGATTGGAAGGACTGTTGAGTGAAGCAGAAAGAGAGGAGGGAAGCTAAGAAAAAATGACTGCATTAAAATTACAGATCATTTAAACTGTGTATCTGATTGTCTATGCATTTGTATAGAAGGGTAAGTATTATATAGAAAGAAAATATTAAGAGAAAATAAGAATCATGGAATAACAACAGGACAATGAGAATGAACTAGTGGTTTCAACACACATATACTAGCATTGAATTGAAACTGAAAACTAACTCCTGAAAGAAAATATATAAAATAACAATAGTTCAAAGACATCAACATGAGTCACTAATTCAAGGTTAATTTAGCCCGACACCAAACCAAACCAGTTGCGTTTGAGTCAGTTGTAACTCATAGCAGCCCTAGAGCAAGTGTAGAACCATCCTATAGCGTTTCCAAGGCTATAAATGTTTACTGAAGCTGATTGCCACATCTTCCTCCCACAGAGTGGTTGGTGGGTTTCAGGTGCTAACGTTTCAGTTAGCAGTTGAGTGTTTAATCACTGCACCACTAGGGCGGCTTATTAATTTGACAAGGTCCTAAAAATAAAGCAATATAAAAATACTATTTTTGTTTCAAATCGGGAGTGGAAGTAGGATCTAAGCTCAAAATTTCATCCTATATAAACTTCCTATATTAACATGTGGATTAAAATATGCTCATGAAACTAAGAGTGATTTTTAGTTTGATGATAAAGAAGAAAGCCTTCCAAAGATGCTGGTTGGTTCTGCTTTTAAAAATAGATCTAATCACAAAAGGCAAAAAAGTATAAGAAGGAAAAGCAAAGATAGGATTCATTAATACAAAGGATGTGGGAGACCTCCTTACTTTTGAAAAGCAATGGAGAAGATACAATATAGATTCAACACTGCAAAGGTAGTAAATTTCACACATTCTCCCCCAATACATGGACTCATACCTAAAAGAACTAAACAGTAAAATTGGTGACTAAGCTACAATTCTTTATTTTGAAAAATGCAACCAAAAACAAAAACAAAAGCCCAGTATACAAAAGCAAAATTCTTGAACAATATGCAATAGAGAAAGTAAATGGCTTGAATCAAATCTATCTAAACCATCATTAAACTAAATAACATTTGAGCTCAATAGATAATGTTTGCCTTGCATATGACATTATTAATCAAGTATTA
>NW_006923666.1:23319-23903 GCF_000298275.1 Orycteropus afer afer | reverse complement strand
ATGATCCTGAGGTTCTTTTCCTTTGTTTTATTTATGTGGTGGATTATGTTGATAGTTTTTATATTGATTCATCTGTGAATACCTGGTATGAATCCTACTTGGTCATGATGTGTTATGTTTTTGATATATATTTGTGTTCCATTGGCTAGGATTTTGTTGAGAACATTTGCATCTATGTTAATGAGGAATATTGGTTTATAATATTCTTTTTTACTTTTGTCTTTGAGTGGCTTTGCTATCAGAGTTATACTTGTTCCATGGAATGAGTTCAGGTATATTCAATCATTTTCTGTGTTCTGGAATAGATTGTGTGAAATTGGTGTAAGCTCTCTGAATGCTTGGTACTCCAGTGAAGCCATCTGGACCAGGACTTCTGTTGTTGTTAGGAGATTTTTTTAATGACTTGTTCAATTTCTTCTTGTTTTACAAATCTGTTCAAATTTTCTACCTCAGATTGTGTTAAGTAGTGTGTTTCTAGAAATTTGTCCATTAGTTTCAAGTTTTCAAATTTGCTTCAGTGCTGTTTTTTATAGTATTCTGTTATTATCCTTTTATTTTCCCAATTAGTTCTCTTGTGATATCAT
>NW_006923666.1:21050-22639 GCF_000298275.1 Orycteropus afer afer | reverse complement strand
AAATGTATTATGACTTGTTTATGGATTAACATGTTCTATTCTGTAAAATGATCCATGTGTGCAGGTAAAGAATGTATGTTGTGCCTTTGTTGGGTGGAGTGTTCCATATATGTTTATGTGGTAAAGTTGATTGATGTCTTGTTTAGATCTTCTTTATCTTTGTTGAGTTTTTTTCTAGTTATTCTGTCTTCCTTGAAAGTGGTGTATTAACATCTCCTACTATTATTGAGAGGTTGTCTATTTCTTTTTTTAATTCTGTTAAAATTTGATTTAGGTATGTTTGTGCTCTTTCTTTGGGCATGTAGATATTTACTATGGTAAATTCTTGCCAGATTGACCCCTTAATCATTATATAATGTGCTTCCTTATCTCTTATATTCTTACTTTAAAGTCTATTTTATCAGAACTTGACATTACCACAACTTCTCTTTTTTGGTTGCCATTTGCTTGATAGATGTTTTTCCATCCTTAGATTTTTAACTTATTTTTATCTTTGTGTTTAAGCTGTATCTCTTGTAAGCAGCATATTGATGGTCCTATTTTCTTATCCATTCTACTACTCTTTTTCTTGACTGGTGCATTTAGTCCATTTCTAGTCATTGTAATTATCAGTAGATATAAATTTACTGCTCTTATTTGGTTTTGTTTTTATGATGCTGATTATTTCTGTGTGTCACACATTTGTCTGTGCTTAGTTGTTTTTTTCTTCATTTCCTTGTTGCTGTTGATTTTGTGTATTGAGTCATTATGATTTTCTTTTTTTCTAGTTTGTTTGTTTTTGTTAGAATGTTTATTAATTTTCTTTGTGGTTAACTTGTGATTTGTTATTTTCTCCCTAAGTTTAAAATGGTCTGTTCTATCTTGATATTCTTGACTTCTTCATTTGGGCGTTCTGTGGCTACAATATTTATTTTATTTTTTTTGCTTTGTTGTTGTCATCATTTACAAATTGACCTCTTTGATTATCTATTTTCAGTCTTTAGGTGTATTTTATTTTTGCAAATTCTATATCTGGGTTAGTTTGCAGGTGATGTTGTCATGTGTCTTAATCTCAGGTTGTCACCTGATGTTGATCATTCTATTATTGAAGGACTCCTTTTAGGATTTCTTGTAAGATAGGTTGGTTTTTACAAATTCCTTTAATTTCTATTTGTCTACAAATGGTCATATTTCATCATGATTTGCTGGATAATTTTGCTGAATATATAATTATTTGCTGGAATTTTTTTCTTTCACTGTTGTATATATGTCATTGCATTGTCTTCTTACCTGTATAGTTTCTGTTGAAAAGACAGAGCTTAGTGTTAGTGATTCTCCATTGTAGGTAACTTTCTTTTCTCCAAGCTTTTCTCTGGACTCTTTCATTGTCTTTGGTTTAGGAAAGTTTAATTATAATGTATTTTGGTCTGTATTATTTAGAGTTCATTGAACTGCTTGAATTGATATTTTCTTGTCTTTCCCGATAGTCAGGACGTTTTCTTCCAATATATCTACAATTTTCTCTGCCATTTTTTTGTTTCTTTCTGTCCTGAAATTCCTATCACACATTCTTTATTCTTCTTGATGGTGTTCCACATTATTCTTAGGCT
>NW_006923666.1:19200-20019 GCF_000298275.1 Orycteropus afer afer | reverse complement strand
GTTGATTCATTATCAAGTAGTTCCAATACAATATCTTCCATCAGAAGATTTTGTGGCCTTGTATTTTGGGTACTTTCTTGAGCCATCTTGTCCTGTTTTAAGTTTTGTGTTTGTTTGTTTTATGATTTTAAGTTGTCTGTTATCTTTGAGACATTGTTGTGTCATTGTGTTTATTTGTTGATTGCATGTTGGTTTGATTCACCCTTATTTTTTACTTTGTTTTGTTTTGATATATCTGGGTAGGTGAGGCCCATATACCACTCAGGACATTTTCTCCATGAAATAAAGTAATTTAGATCACACAGTTTAATATGTATGTATTTTTTTTTTTTTCTTCCAGAGAAAGCTTACTCAATAAAGATGAAACTATACACCAATATATATAACTTTACAAATTTCTTCAGGGAATTTTGCAAATCACTTTATCTGAGACATGTCTGTTGACCTGGATAAACTACTTGCTTATCAAGTAACAGTTTATTCATCTAGGATTATTTAAAACCCTCATTTGATATATCCATCAAGACTAAATTATTGTCTTGCATTTTGACCAGTTCCAATGATTGTCCTGTCCTAAAAGACATGCTTTCAATCATTTCAATCTAGACTTCAAGTCTTATAAATTTCCCATTTATTGCTTTCTCCTTCTAAGAAACTGGAACTGTCTGTAAAGGTAATGTTCTTCCTTAATGTGTATTCTTAAAGAAAAAACAAAACAAAACAAAACAAAAAACCCTTTAGTTTTGTCTTATTCACAGATTGGTGATATTTGGGAAAATAAGCAGTAAGCCAACAACAGTGTATGTTACACTACTAAAT
>NW_006923666.1:16730-18445 GCF_000298275.1 Orycteropus afer afer | reverse complement strand
ATATATTCTTTCTCTTCCTACACTGAAAGACACACATGAAATAGAATTGCAAACTTCAGCCTTAATGAATCTAAGAGAAAACAATTATCTCCAAATCACAATATAAATGATGGAGTTGAAGATACGGTAAGAGAATAAGGAAGGCAGGAAAAGAAATCAAATCTCCATGGCAGATAAGGAAAATACTAACTCATACCATCGAACTTGTGGTAGATTGAAACTTTGGGGACAAGATTAATGAAAATGATGAAAGTGAGTTTGCTGATTGACATTCTTTAAAGAAGTATTGTTTAACAGCATGCACAAGAAGCAAGAAGAACCCAAGAATGCCACTTCCATTATTCATAGTCAGTAGGTTAAATCACCTATACTCCCAGAATATATGGAAGATGTAATGTTTGAAGTAATTGAACTAACTACTCTCAGTTTCATGATCCTAGGAACGTAGGATACTCTTATTAAATAGTGGAACTTGATTTCTTCTTTTCTTCTAGAAAACAGTTCTAGAGAACTGTCAGATAGGCTTTTGACCTTCAAGAAAGGATATAGGAGTATCTATCTCTGGCTAACCTGATCCACTCCAGATAAAAGACATTTAGATATTGACATGTGGAAGTATTAAATGAAATAAAAGCAAATAGTCAAAGTTGACCACACATGTGAGGAAAACTTTCAAGGTGGGAGCTAAACAATTGAACAAACTTAAAAGACCAACAAATACTTAGGATAAAATAGGCTTTACAGAAAGTAGAATACTTCAAAATGTGTATAATCAATATGCACCTTCAACTTCTTCCTTCAATACCACTGACTCTTGATAATATGGCACCTCCTGAAATGCATGAACATTGACCAAATCTTCTTGGTACAGTGACCGTGTAGCCCTTCCATCATCTTCTTTTGATGTTTCCTGCATCATTCAATATTTTGGCCATAGAATCTTTCAGTATTGACACTTGAGGCTTCAATTTTTTCCTAAGTTCTTTCATCTTGAGAAATATCGAGCATGTTCTTCCTTTTTGGTTTTCTAAATCCAGGTCTTTGCACATTTCAGTATAATATAAATGACTTTGTCTTCTCGATCTGTTCTTTAAAATCTTCTGTTCAGCTCTTTCATCTTGTCATTTCTTTCATTTACTTTGGTTACTCTCCATTCAAGGGCATATTTCAGAGTCCCTTCTGACATTCATTTTGGTCTTTCTTCCTTTCCTGTATTTTAATGACCCTTTGCTTTCTTCATGGATGATGTTCTTTATGTCATCTCACAGTTCCTCTGGTTTTCAGTCACTGGTGTTCAATGTATCAAATCTGTTTTTTAGATGTTCTCTATGTTCAAGAGGGATATATTCAAGGTGATATTTTGGCTTTCATGGACTTATTTTAATTCTCTTCAACATCAAGGTCAATTTGCACATGAGCAGTTCATGGTCTGTTTCACAATCAGCTCCTTGCCTGGTTTTGTCTGAAGTTATTTAGATTTTCCATCACCTCTTGCCACAGACGTAGTCAATCTGATTCCTGTGTACTCCATCGGGTGAAGTCTTCATGTATAGCCACCATTTGTGTTGTTGAAAAAGGGTATTTGCAATGAATAAGTCGTTGGTCTTACAAAATTCTGTCATGAGATTTCCAGCATTATTTCTATCACCAAGGCCAAATTTTCCAACTACTAATAATTCTTCTGTGTTTCTAACTTTTGCACTCCTGTCACCAGT
>NW_006923666.1:6320-16630 GCF_000298275.1 Orycteropus afer afer | reverse complement strand
AAGTTGATAAATAATCTTCAATTCTTCATCTCTCTCTTTGGTGGTTCATGCCTAATTTGAATAATAGTGTCTTAAGTGGTCTTCCTTGTAGGTATATGGATATTATCCTATCACTGAGAGCACTATACTTCAGCACAGATTTTGACACATCAAATGCCTTTTATACATCTATTGATTTTATCATGAGATTCTTTTCCTTTATTTTACTAATGTAATGGAGCTTTGGTAGCATAGTGCCTAGGGCACTTGACTGCTAACCAGAAGGCTGGTGATTCAAACCTACCAGTCACTCCTTGGAAGGAAGATGGGGCAATCTACTTCCATAGTGATACTCCCTCAGCAACCCAAGGAGGGGTCGCTATGAGTTGGGTCCGACTCAACAGCACATAACAACAACAACAACAATGGATTACATTGTTTTTCTGATGTTGAACCATCCCAGCATATCTGGTATGAATCTCACTTGGGCATGTACTAATTCTTTAATATGCTGTTGCAGGCTATTGGCTAGGATTTTTTTGAAGATTTTTGCATCTATATTCATGAAGGATATTGGTCTACAGTTTTCCTTTCTAGTAGTGTCTTTGCTTGGTTTTGGCATCAGAGTTATGCTGGCTTCCTAAAATGAATTTGGGAAGATTCCATCCTTTTTTATGTTCTGGAATAGTGTGAGCAGCTCTTTTCTGAATGATTGGTAGAATTCTGCAGTGAAACCATCTGGGCCAGGACTTTTTTTGTTGGTAATTTTTATGATCTGTTCAATTCCTTCTTTCGTTATGGCTCTGTTCAAATTTTCTACCTCGGTCTATGTTAGTTTAGGTAAGCAGTGTGTTTCTAGAAATCTGCCCATTTCTTTTAGGTTTTCAAATTTGTTGAAGTGATGTTTTTCATGGAATCCTGATATAATTATTTTAATTTCTGTTGGTTCTGTTGTGATGTCATTCATTTTATTTCTTATTCATGTTATTTGAATCTTTTCCTTCTCTTCCTTTATTAAGTTTGCCAGTGGTTGGTTGATTTCATTAATCTTATCAAGGAGCTAACTCCTAGTCTTGTTGATTTTTTTTTTCTATTTTCTATTTCATTTATTTCTACTTGCATCTTTATTTTTCTTTTCTTCAGGTAACTGTAGGCTTTTTTTTTTTTTTTCTGCTCTTTTTTGTAATTGTTGGAGATGTTGGGTTAATGTGCTGATTTTGGCTTTTTCTCCTTTTTTGATGTTTGCACCAATTGTTATAAATTACTCTCTGATCACAACTTTTGCTCTGTCCCAAAGATTTTAGCATGTTCTGTTTCCATTCTCATTCAATACAAGACATTTTTTAAAAGTTCATTTTTTATTTCTTCTATTACTCAGTCATTTTTGAGGAGGGTATTGTTTGGTTTCCATGCATTTGCTTTTTTTCCATTGGTCTTCCTATTGTTGATTTTGAATTGTATAGCATTGCGATCTGAGAAGATGCTTTGTAGTATCTTAATGTTTTTAAACTTATTGAGGCCTGCTTTGTAGCCTAACATATGGTCTATCCCGGAGAATTTTCTGTGTGTACTGGAAAAGAATGTACATTTTGTTGTTGTTGGGTGAAGTGCTGTGTAGATGTCTATAAGGTCAAATTGATTGATCATGGTGTTTAGTTCTTCTGCATCTTTGTTGAATTTCTTTCCAGTTGTTCCATCTTTTATTGAAAGTGGTGTTTTAAAGCCTCCTATTATTACTGTGGAGTCATCTATTTGTCTTTTCAATTCCATTATAGTGTGCTTTATATATTTTTGGAGCTCTTTCTTGGGCACATAGATATATATTGTGATTATGTCCTATTGTTCAACTGACCCTTTAATCATTATATAATGTCCTTCCTTATCTCTTATGATCACTTTTGTCTTAAAGTCTGTTTTATCAGAAATTAATATTGTCACTCCTGCTCTCCTTTGGTTGTACTTTCCTTAGTATGTCTTTTTCAAATCTTTGATTTTTGGTCTATTTTTGTCTTTATGTATAATTTGAGTCTCTGTAGACAGCTTATTGATGGGTCATTTTTTCTCATCCAGTCTGCAACTCTTCATTTCTTGGGTGGTGCATTTAATCCATTGGCATTCAATGTAATTGACAAGTTTGAATTTATTGATTTTTTAAAATTTTTTTTGTGTGTGGTGTTGCTGATTTCCTAAGATATCAGTCTTTATGCGTTCCATTTCATTTTTGACAACTTCCAATTTCCTAGATTCATACTTCATACATTCCACATTCTGATTATTAATGAATGTTTTCAGCTTTTACTCCTCAATTTGAGTCATGCCATGTCAGCAAATGGAGGTCCCAGAAGCTTTACTTTATCTGTATCATTAAGACTAATTCTACTCTGATGGACACTTTTTCCCAGTCGTACTTTGAGTGCCTTCCAACCTAAGGGGCTCATCTTCTGGCATTGTATTGGACAATATTTCTGGCTTATTCATAAAGTTGTCCAGTAATGTATCAGACAGTGTTTCTTTGTATTCATAAGGTTTTCACGGACCAGTTTTGGAAAAGTGAATGACTTCTTCCTTCTTTCAAGTCTGTCTCAGTCTGCAATCTCTGCTGAAACCTGTGCACCATGTGCAATCCTGTTGACATTTGTAACACCAATGACACAGCCTCCAGTCTCACAATAACATGCAAGCTACCACAGTATGACAAACTGACAGACAAGTTCATCTTCCTTAGCTTTTCCAAAACTCTTCACCCTCCTCTTACCTGGATCTGACCACCATCAAAAAAAAAAAAAAAAAAAAAAAAAAAAAATCAAGATAAAATAGTAGAAACAAGACACCAGTATACAAACCCAGAAAACATTCCTGAGGAAGAAACAGAATTGGAACTCCTTAAGAAAACAGTACAAGAACAAATTGACAAAATAATCAAAAAACTAGTAACAATACAAAAACACCAAACAGAAATCCAGAAGATGAATACTAAGATTTCAGAAATAAATAATACATTGAATGAGCAAAGGAGAAGAATCAAATCAATGGAAGAATAATTGATGAGATTGAAGGCAAATACCCCAATAGTACTTTATGAAGGGATCAATTATACAAAAGATCAAAACAAATATAGAAAGCTTAAGGTTCATGTTGTATACCGTCAAGAGTAATAACCTACATATAATCAGAATTCCAGAACAGGAAGATACAGATACCACAGAGAAAATTGTTGAAGGTTGTTTGGAAGAGAATTTCCCTCATAAGATGAAAGATGAGAATATATCCATCGAAAAAATTCAGTGGACCCCAAACATGATCCACCCCAAAATAAAATCACCAAGATTATCATCATCAGACTCACCAAAAACAAAGACTAAGAAAGCATCCTGAAAACAGCACAAGAAAGATGAAAAGTTACCTATAAAGGACAACCAATAAGACTAAGCTCTATTTTCTTGGCAGAAATCATGCAGGTGAAAAGGTTTTGGGATGATATATATAAAACCCTGAAAGGGAAAAATTGACAATCAAGAATTATATGAGCCCCTCAGGTCATAAGGTACTCAAAATACAATTGGAGAAGAGTTGGCTCCTCAGAGTGGAGCAAACCTTAATGATGTGGATAGAATAAAGCTTTTGGAACCTCCATTTGCTGATGTGTCACATCTCAACATGGGAAGAAACAGCTTAAAATATCCACATATCCACTAATAATTGAAACAGGGAATGTACAAAGTATGAATCTAGGAAAATTGAAAGTTATCAAAAATAAAATGGAACACATGAAGATCAATATCCTAGGTTTTAGTCAGCTGAAATGGACTGGTTTTTGAGTCAGACAACTATATGATCTACTATGCTGGGAATGTCAAATCGAAGATGAATGGTGTGGCATTCATCATCACAAAGGATGTTTCAAGATCTGTTTTGAAGTACAGCACTGTCAGTGATAGTATAATAACCATACATCTACAAGGAAGAGAAGTTAATACTACTATTATTCAAATCTATGCACCAACCACCAAAGCCAAAGATAAGGAAATTGAAGATATTCATCAACTTTTGCAGTCTGAAATTGACAGTACATGCAATCAAGATGTGTTAATTATGGGTGACTGGAATTCAAAAGTTGGAAATGAAGAATCACCAGTAGTTGGAAATTTGGCCTTGATGGTAGAAATAATACCGGAGATCACATGATAGACTTTTTCATAACCAGTGACTTATTCATGGCAAATACCTTTTTTCAGCAACCCAAATGGGAGCTATATGCATGGACTTTTCCAGATGGAGTATACAGGAATGAGATAGACTATATCTGTGGCAAAAGGTGGTGGAAAAGCTCAATATCTGTAGCCAAAATGAGGCCAGGAGCTGATTGTAGAACAGATCATGAACTGTTCATATGCAACTTGAAGTTGAAGTTGAAAACAATAAAAAGAAGTCCACAAGAGCCAAAATATGACCTTGAATATATCCCTCATGAATTTAGAGACCATTTAAAAAAAGATTTGATGCCCTCAACACCAATGACTAAAGCCCAGATGAATTGTGGGATGACATCAAGAACATCATCCATGAAGAAAATTAATGGTCATTAAAAAGACAGGGAAGGAAGAAAAGACCAAAATGGATGTCAGAAGTGACTCCAAAACTTGCTCTTGAATGGAGAGTAGCTAAAGGAAATGGAAGAAATGACAACATAAAAGGGCTGAACAGAAGAGTTCAAAGAGCAGCACAGGAAGATAAAGTCAATTATTATAATGAAATGTGCAAAGACCTGGATTTAGAAAACCAAAAAGGAAGAACACAATAGGCATTTCTCTAGCTGAAAGAGCAGAGGAAACAATTTAAGCCTTGAGTTGTAATATTGCAAGATTCTTTGGGAAAAATATTGAATGTTGCAGGAAACATCAAAAGAAGATGGATGTAATACACAGAATCACTGTACTAAAAAGAATTGATCGATGCTCATCCATTCAGGAGGTGGCATATGATCAAGAATCAATGGTATTGAAGGAAGAAGTCGAAGTTGCACTGAAGGAATTGGTGAAAAACAGGGCTCCAGGAATGGACAGAATACCCATTGAAATATTTCAAAAAATAGATGCCATGCTGGAGGTACTCACTCAGTTAAGTCAGATTTGGAAGACAGCTACCTGGCCAACTGACTGGAAGAGATCCATATTTGTACCCATTCCAAAAAAAGGTGATCCCTCAGAATGTGGAAATCATGTAACAATATCATTAGTATCACACACAAGTAAAATCTTACTGAAGATAGTTCAAAAAGGTTGCAGCAGTATATTGACAGAAAACTTCCAGAAATGCAAGCTGGATTCAGAAAAGGACATGGAATGAGGGATACAATTGCTGATGTCAGATGGATCTTGGCTCAAAGCAAAGAATACCAGAAAGATATTTACTTGTGTTTTATTGACTACACAAATATTTGATTTTGTGGATCATAACAAATTACGGGTAGCTTTGAGATGAATGGGAATTCTAGAATACTTAATTGTGCTCATGAGGAACTTGTACATAGACCAGGAGGCTGTCATTCAGACAGAAGAAGGGGACACTGCATTGCTTGAAATCAAGAAGGGAGTGTGTCAGGGTTGTATCCTTCCACCATACCTATTCAATCTGTATGCTGAGTATATAATCTGTGGTAGACTATATGAAGCAATACATGGCATCAGAATAAGAAGTCTCATTAACAATCTGCAATACACAGACAACACAACTTTGCTTGCTGAAAGTGAGGATGACTTGAAGCACTTACTGATGAAGACTGAAGACTACAGTCTGCAATATGGATTATACCTCAATATAAAGAAAACAAAAATCCTTACAACTGGACCAATAGGTACCATTACAATGAATAGAGAAAAGGTTGAAGTTGTCAAAGACTTCATGTTACTTGGTTCTACAAATAAACACCAATGGAAGCAGTAGTCAAGACATCAAAAGATGTATTGCACTGGGCAGATCTGCTGCAAAAGACTTCTTTCAAGTGGTGAAGAGCAACAGCATCTCCTTGAAGCCTAAGGTGTACTGAACCCAAGTCATCAGAGTTGGATGATGAATAAGAAAGTCTGAAGAAGAACAGATGCTTTTGATACATGGTTTGACAAAGAATACTGAAAATACCATGGACTGCTACAAGAACTAGTAAGTCCATCCTGGAAAAAGTGCAGTTGGAATGCTCCTTGTAGGCAAGAATGACTAGACTTTGTCTCCCCTACTTTTGTCATATTGTAAGAAGGAACCAATCCCTGGAGAAGGATATCATGCTTGGTAAGGTGGAGGGTCAATGAAAGAGGGGAAGGCACTCAATGAGATGGATTGATACAGTGGTGAGAATAGATAGGCTCAGGTATTGCAAGGATCATGGACCTTGACAGGATCAGTCAGTATTTCATTTTGCTTGCATGAGGTCGCTATGAGTTGGAGACTATTCGATGGCACCTCACAACAACAAAAACATCTTGCTTTTTTTTTGAGCTGTGATCATCTGTTGTCTCTGAGACATTGTGGTGTTGTTCTATTTATGTTTACTTTGTGGTTGTATGTTGGTGTGATCCACACAGGATATTTTTCCCTCTATTTTATTTTGATATATCTGTATGAATTGTTAGCATTAGGCACTCACCACCTGTCTTCTGGCGGGTGTGATAGAGAATGAGATTGTGCATTCAGATCTCTGTTAGCTGTTTGTAAGGAGCAGTTGAGGGTGGATTGCACGGTGTTGGCTGTCATCTATCATCGGTAAGTTGGTGCATAAGCAAGTGGTGGCCTTCATACAGTGGATGGGCTGCATGAGGTTCAGGTATAGTTGGGATATATGGAGCTGTTTGCTTTCTCCCACTCAGTTAAACAAACAAACAAACAACAAAAAAAATTAAAAAAAGACCAAAAAAAACAAGACAACAAAAACTCAAAGTGCCTAAACAAACAAGAACAACTGCAAAAGGAAAAAGAGAAATGTAATAAATAAGAAGAAAATTTTCAAATACGCTATCCGTGATCAAAGAAAGAGAATGAGAAAAAGAAAGAAAAACAAAAAGCCACAATATCTGGGGAAGGCAGAATGAGAGAAAAGAGCAAGAGAAAATGATTAGGGAAAAATGCAAAAGGAAAATCAAGGGATGGGAAGAATCAAAAGAAAGAAAAAGAAATAAACCAAGAAAAAGGAAAAAAAAAAAAAACAACCACAAAACAAACTTACTGCCCTTGAGTTGAATCTGACTCATAGCCCCCACTCTTTGGGTTTCTGAAGCATTGTCACTAGGGAAGTAGATTGCCCAATCTTCCTTCTGAGGAGTGGCTGGTGGGTTTGAAGAACCAGAGACTGGGGAAAAAAAAAGGAAGAAAAGAAAATGATAAAAGGAATAATTTAATAACATACAAAAGCAAAACTGTAGTGTGGGGCACAACGTCTGTCATGGCAGAGACCTGGATGGAGTCCCTGCACATTAAGAAGGTGGGTGGAGATTGAGGCATGGCCATGTGCCTGGTCACCAAGAGTGCCTGAGGCACAAGAGTAACAAAGGGAATATAGCAACTCTCCTGCCATCAGTCTCCTTTGTGGCTACCTGTACTGTCCTCGACAGGTGGAGTGCACTCCCAAGTCACAGTTCAAGTAAGAAAGCCACCCGCTCACACTCGAAAGGGCTGGGCTGGCTGCTTGGAAACATCCAAAATGTCTGCACCCTCAGGACAGCCACCCGCAGTCCACAGGTCTGCCTGTCCACTTTCTCACTGCTCTACCTTCTGTTCTTCAGGCACCAATGGAGTCCTTGGCCATGCAGTGTTGGTAAACAGAGCTGATTTTTAAGTTGCTATGGGGAATATTCAAAATGGCTGTGCCCTCAGTACAGCCCGCAGTCTGCACCTCCCTTTGTCTCCTTTCTCTTTCATTCAGATTCTTTTACTAGTTGACATTTAATCCACTTCTTTATTCTTCTCTTCAAAGTTCAGGATTCAGTATCATCTACTGTATCAGTTGCAATCAGTTTCTCATAGCTTTGTTGCATAGGGCCTGTGGAGCTTCTCTGCCTATTCTGCCAACTTGCTGCAACTCATTTGTTTTTCATTTTGGTTTTGGAAAAATATATAAATTGAGTATGAAAGTGAAACACTCATGTTTTGAGATATTCACAGTCTCAGTGTTTTTTCTTTCCTGTATCCTTTTTTTCATAATGCAAATATAGAATCCACTCCAAAATAATGAGAAAGAAGATGTGAGTGAATGGAGAATACAAGACTTCTCATAGGAGAGCATTCAAGAGAATTCTCAAGATAAAGGGGAAACCCATAGTAAGAGATGTACATCAGGCGGGAAAAAAGCCAATAGTATAATTTAAGGCAGTGAGGAAGTGATTCTAGAAAGAATATCTACAGGAAAAATTAAAATTGACAGATCATTTGACCTGATACATTGAGTTGATTCCAACTCATGGTGAACCCATGTATTATAGGGTAGGACTGCTCTACAAGGTTTTCTCAGCTGAACTCTTACGGAAGCAGATCACCAGGGCATTCTTCTGTGGTGCTACTGGCTGTGTTCAAACTGCCAACCTTTAGGTAAGCAGATCAGTGTAAAATATTTATGCCACCAAGGACCTGATTATCTGACAGATTTGACTATATAAATAATTATAAGGAATGAATTTTCAGAGCTGTTGGGGGTTATGTAGTGACTCAGCAAAAGACTCAGATTCACAGCACTAAAAATAAGCAATGTTTCACTCTAGGAAAAGCAAAAGGAATAAGAAGAAAGAAAGGGTAGTCCCCAGATATTCTTCAAAGCTTCAACAGAAATTATCCCTTAAAATCACCTTTTAACTAAATTAAATAGGAAATTAGCTCAAAAATATAAATAATTTCACTCTTGAGAAATACAATCTTTTTAAAAATGATCCATTTGAGGCCAAATGGACAATAGTTACTCTCAAGTGTAGATGAGATGTTTAGGAGTCAGTGAGATTAAGTTAATTGGAGTGGAGTAACTAGAATGGAAATAATGAGAATGCTATCACAAATTGAAAAATGCATTCAATGTCACTGAACATTATGTGTAGGAATTGTTGATTAGGAACTTGTGCTCTGTATACTTTCACCATACAATAAAATATTAAAAAGATAAGGAATTATAGTACAATTACAGTGAATTATAGTACACTATGATTCAATAGGGGAGCTCTGGTAGCACAGTGCCTAAGGTACTTGATTGCTAACTAGAAGGCTGGTGATTCAAACCCACTAGCCATTCCTCGGAAGGAAGGTTGGGCATTCTACTTCCATAGTGATACTGCCTTGGAAACCCAAGGAGGGGTCACTATGAGTCAGGTCCAACTTGACAGCATATAAGAACAACAACAACATGATTCAATAATGAATGACATTTACATAATCATAATAATTAAAACATTGGTTGTAAAATTAACCAGACTGTGATATAAGTAACTGTTTTTTGGAAATTTGAGTTGGTTAAGGGGGGGGGCAGGGGGGTTACCTTCTTCTTCTTTCCCATTAAAAAAAAAAAAAAAATGTAATAGTTAATATGCATCTAAGATATCCACCCACAGATAGTGATGCAAATATACTAATTAGAAATATAGAATAAAACTTCTTCCATATTTGGGGTCAGGATAGTAGGCACTATTTACTTCTTTAAACCAAAAACCTAATTTACCTTGATAAAAATTGTTGTTGTGCTGTTGTTATGTTGCTGTCGAGTTGGCCCCAACACATAGCAACCCCTCCTTGGGTTTCTGAGGCAATATCACTATGGAAGTAGATTGCTCCACCTTCCTTCCTAGGAGTGGCTGATGGGTTTGAACCGCCACCCTTCTGGTTATCAGTCAAGTGCCTTAAGCACTATGCTACCAGAGCTCCCTGATAAAAATTAATAAATTAAAAAATATTTAGCACCATTACGTGTGCTTGACCACTGTGGTAGGTGCTAAAAACAAAGCATTGAATATATTATAAGTTTTGTCCTCAAGCGATTTACTGAGAGTTTAAGGATCTTTCAGATTTCAGTAATCTTCACTTGTTGAGTAGTGTATATTCACATACTTCTGAAGAATTTTTACCTCAAATCTTTTTACATAAATCTTCATCAGGCTGAATAAGAAATTGGGTTAGAAGCTGAAACTCTCAAATTAGAGTGCTTGTATTAAAATCTGGAATTCTAAACCATATCTCTGCATATGTTTGGGCATTTATTTACATCTCTTTATTTTGTATGCAAATCTAAGATAAATTTAGCATCTACCTTATTTATTTATTGCCTTCTGCTCTTTCTTCTTCTTTCAGGATTAAAGGAAAAAAATCAT
>NW_006923666.1:4534-5780 GCF_000298275.1 Orycteropus afer afer | reverse complement strand
TGATGTTACCAAAATGACTATCAAAATGAAGTAATGACATAAACACTTGGATCATCCTAATAATTGAATAATAATAATAATTGAAATGTAACTATTTGGGGTGTATATAATTTTGTCATTTAAAAAAAAAATGTTGACTACATTTTTTGTTGAATTCTGTTCCCCTCCAAGTCCACACTTTTCATGTCCTTTGGTTGCCCCATTTTAAAAATATTCATCCTTAATTAAAATCAGAAAAGGATCCATGCATGAAAGTTATGCAAGAGTGTGAAGGTAGGAAAATAAATTCGGCTCAAAGGGGTAGATTTTTTGGAAAAGAATAGTTCAGAATGAAGCAAATAAATTATCTGTTACTGCCCAATTTTTCATAAAACATTACAGAAGGGGAGAAAGGGTGAATGTTACCAGTTCTTTGTCCAGTGAAGTACTGACCCTGTCATTTTGAATAATGTCTTCTCAAAGGAACACCACTATTCGAAAGCTGTGAATGCCCAGGAAAAGTACAGCTGGCATTTTAATGCAGAATCTCGTTTTTAATTACTAATTAGCTAGGGAGATATGAGAAGCATGGAGTGATTTTTAACTTTCTTTCCAGTTTACATAGTTTTCTTTTTTAAAAAATAAGTTCTAGAGATTTACAAAGGAGAAAGAGTCAGTTTGATGCATTAAACCAACTGAAAATAGAGTTTTCTTCCCAAATCAAAGTTTTTGAAATGACTACCTGCATTGGGAAGGCTGTGTACATAGACGGCAGGTCCTTAGCCTGTCGTGAGTTTCTTCTGGGCCTGTTTATTGTCAAAGTGGCAATTAAGAAAATTAGACATAATCCCACACTAAGCCTGATGTGTAATCAATGTATTCAATCATTTCTTCTATGTTTTGACCTCCATAAGGTCACTCCATTGTTAACAAGTCTTTATACAAAGTCAGTTATTTAAAGTTCAAGACTACTGGATAAGTCCATCAAATGTAAGAGAAGCGTCCATTTAGGCATTTCTTTAATACTTTGACCTTGAGACATTTCCAATTCAATATTTGTGTCAGTGATCTGAAGAGTGTCACATCTGAGTATCTGACAGTCCCTGGAAATTTGTTTTCCTCACTCCTCTTTATGAATGATTAGGAATAGAAAGGCTTGGAATTCATTTTGAGAGCATAAGATAAGTGACAGTGTGACCACAATTCATATATTTGGAGCTCTTGAACTCATAAGCAACACTGAAATTGTAATACCCTTTATACACAA
>NW_006923666.1:1812-2849 GCF_000298275.1 Orycteropus afer afer | reverse complement strand
AACCAGAAGGCTGGTGGTTCAAACCCATCAGCCACTCCTCTGAAGGAAGACTGGGCAATCTACTTCTGTAGAGATACCACCTTGGAAACCCAAGGAGAGGTCGCTATGAGTGGGATCCACTTTACAACAGTGAGTTTGTTTTGTTTGTTGTTTATTATTATGTATGTTAATAAAATTTTCCTTATTATTGTTAGTTTTAACTTCCAGAGACTAGTGTTAACTCTGCCCTCAAGAGGCATTAAAGAATTTCTCCTTCATAGGATAGATATTTTTACCACTTCCTCCTCCTATATCACCATAGTCTTTTATTCTTTAATAACTTAATACTTCCCTTTAATAGTTTAAATACTTGAATATTTCCTTACAGGGTACAGAAGATACCCTTCTTTCCTAATTGTCCAGGGTCAGAGATAAGCCTCACATTAACTGCCTTGCCACTTTGTGCTTTAAACAACTTGCAGTCCAGCGATATCTCAACATAGTGAAATTTGAGTAAGTAGTGGCAAAAGCACCTGGGGAACATAAATGAGGAGATTGTAGGAGCAGATTATCAAGCTCTGACAGTTACTTAAAATCTAGATCATGTAAACATACTTATTTGGCAACTGACCCAAGTTATTGTATTGATAACTTGGTTTTTTGGTGGGATAAAAACTGCTTTTGATAATTAGTGTTCAGGCATATGCTATTGCCTGAGAAAGATAATAAAAGGTGAATAAATAATTACTGTTTTCTTTTTTTTTTTTCCAATGTTCTCTCTCCTCTGCTCCCACCCATGGGAAACAACAAAGAAAATTTCCTTCCATATATAAACCTTAGCCAGACATTTTAGAATAGTGAACTAATAAAACATTAGTCCTCCCATCATTGAATTATTTCACTCAGCATAATGTCCTCCAAGTTCTTCCATGTTATGTGGTGTTTTGCAGATGCTATTCTTCTTCTTTTTTTTGTGTGTGTGATTTGGGTGAAAATTTACAAAGCAAATACACTTTCCATACAGCAGTTCACATACACTTTGTCTCATGACATTGACC
>NW_006923666.1:0-502 GCF_000298275.1 Orycteropus afer afer | reverse complement strand
GTTATGTGGTGTTTTGCAGATTCTACATTATTCTTTAGGGTTCCATAGTATTCCATCGTGTGTATGTACCATAGTTCGGATATCCATTCCTCAGTTGATGGACACCTAGGTTGTTTCCATCTTTTGGTTATTGTAAATAGTGCTGCGATGAACAGGGGTGTGCATATATCTGTTCTTATCATGGCTATCACTTCTTTCGGGTATATACTTAGTAAAGGAATAGCTGGGTCAAATGGTATTTCTAATTTCAACTTTTGAAGGAATCACCATACTGCTTTCCACAATGGTTGTACCATTTTAGAGTCCCACCAGCAGTGTATGAGAGTCCCAATCTCTCCACATCCTAACCTGCATTTGTTATTTTCTGTCTCATTGAACTTTGCTACTAGTGCTGGAGCAAATGGTATCTCATTGTTGTTTTAATTTGCATCCCTCTAATAGTTAATGATCATGAGCATTTCTTCATATGTTTGTTGACCACTTGAATTTCATCCTTGGTGAA
>NW_006923665.1:23624-24256 GCF_000298275.1 Orycteropus afer afer | reverse complement strand
ACAGACAAGTTTGTCTCCCTGTTGGACTAGGTAGGACTATGAAAATCTGAGGTGCTTATGGCCCCCCAAGGGCATTGGATAGCTTCCTAATAATATGAATTTGGTGCATGATAGCCTTGTAGGGGTGGGACCATGCAAATAAGACACATGGAACACTAACAAGAGGATTGATCAGTTTTGCCACACTACCAGGCTTCAAATGAGACATCCCAGAAGCAGGAAGAGGAGACATGACTCCTTCCAAGAACAGACAGGAGCAGAGCATGTCCTTTGAGCCTAATGGGTAGTTGAGCTTGTGTGTCACCTTGGCTGGGCTGTGAGGGTCTAGGCAGCTGGATGTAGTTATTCCCCATGATGAGATTGTAATCACCTCCATGGTGGTATCTGCTATGAGCCACTAAGTAGTTGCCTTTGAGGTGTGACCTGCTTCCAGCATATAAGGAGAGCCTTTGAGGAAGGTCTCCAACTTTTTGGCACATCTTGATCCTGCATTTGGCTGAGTCTTCATCCGTACTTCCTGGACTTGAACCAGTGCCTTGCTGTGTTGCCTAACAATCTTGGTATTGTGCCATTTTTACCTGCCGACCTTGGGTTCATCAACTCAAGCAGCTAGCAGCTGCTGAGTTAGGAGA
>NW_006923665.1:21336-22704 GCF_000298275.1 Orycteropus afer afer | reverse complement strand
CGAGGGGCCGAGACCCAGAGAGAGGCTTACCTGCAGCTAACGCTGTGAAGACGTTGTCCTGATCAAAGAACTCTGAGTCATCTCTGATCCTGAACTGTAACGCGTTATTTCCATAATAAACCCCACAGTTGTGAGTACTGTCTGTGAGCTGTTGTTGTGCCCAGGTTGTGAAGGAGTTGTTCGGCGCGAGGAATTTGCCAGCACCGACAATGCAAATGCAAAAGGAAAGTTTATTTGCTAGCTAAAGCTAGGGTCCTTGCTCTTTGCCAACGCAGTGGCCTTAGCAAAAGACCCCATGCTCCTTCATTATCACATTTTTATAGAAAAATATGGGTTGGAGTAGCACCAGGGCAAAGGGGTACAGATGATTGATTGTTGCTAAAGGGTTTTGGGGGACGTTTTGGAACCTCCAAAAGTGTAGGCTCCAAAGTCTACTTAGGGAATTATTATCTAGGGAGAAGCAGAGTGAAAGACTTCAGGAGCCACCCAAAATCTCTGATTCGTGCTGCATCCGGAGGGCTTCTCTGATGCGTGCTGAATCCGAAGGAAATCTCTGAAACCTGCTAAGACCGGAGGGTATTGATAAAGGCCCTAGGGAGTGTTTAGAATCCTCAACATTAAAAGACTTGTTAGAATCCCTGGCACTAAAAGGTTTCTGGTTAAAGATTTCCCCGAAGGCTATTAGGACTTCAGCCTCAGCCTCACATTTCCCCCCCCCCTCCTTTTTTTTTATTATGCACATGAGGAATCATTCTCTTGTATTACAGGAGATAAAGGCTGATATTGCTGCCTCAGAACCATAAGTTGAACAGTATTAACCCGATCTTTTATAAATGATATAAGTTTATTTATAATGCAGGGACCAAAAGTTAACATGATTATAAGGACTATGAAGGGTCCTAAGAGAGTAGATATCAAAGTAGTTAGCCATGGGGAGCTATTAAACCAAGACTCGAACAATCCTTCCTGAGCTTCACGTTCCTTTTTTCTTAGGGCAAGTCCTTCTCGTACCTTGGCCATGGATTCCCGGACCACTCCTGTACGGTTGGCATAGAAGCAGCACTCTTCCTTTATTGCGGCACACAGTCCTCCTTTTTGGAGAAGTATAAGGTCTAACCCCCGGCGGTTTTGTAACACAACCTCCGATAGCAAGGTTAGGGATTTCTCTAAATTTGAGATAGAGGTTTCTATCCTTTCAAGGTCTTCATCTATAGCTGCCCTCAAGGAGTGCATGCCTTGATTCTGTACTGTTAAAGAAGCTATTCCTAGACCGGTCCCTGTGAAGCCAACCAGAGTAGCTAGAGTAAGGGCTATAGTGAGTGGTTCCCTTTTTTCTCTATTAGTTCCGCCCCATTGTACATACATCTC
>NW_006923665.1:16002-19942 GCF_000298275.1 Orycteropus afer afer | reverse complement strand
AACTCATGAACAATCCCCTGTTCACTAAGAGGACCTTCATATATGGCCCAGACTTTGGGCCATAATTCCCTCTGAATTTCTTGGAGAGTTTTCATCTCTAAGATTAAATCTTTTGACAAGTCACTGGGACATTTTTCCAGGTTGGAAATAATAGGGGGTGGCGTCCCATACGTTATTTCAAATGTGGTCAGATTTAGTGTATACGGGGTGTTCCTAGCCCGGTATAGCACAAAGGGGAGGAGGGTCACCCAGTCTCCGCCAGTTTCTATTGCCAATGTAGATAGGGCCTCCTTTAGAGTTCTATTCATTCTTTCTACCTGCCCCGAACTCTGAGGGTTATATTCACAATGTAGTTTCCAATTTACCCCCAGAGTTGAGGCTAAGCCCTGGATAACTTTACTTACAAAAGCTGGTCCATTGTCTGACCCTAACGTTCTAGGCATTCCGTATCTGGATACTATCTCTTCTAAAATCTTCTTGGCCACTACCACAGCTGTTTCCCTTCTAGTGGGGTTCGCTTCCACCCATCCCGAGAAAGTATCCACTAACACTAAGAGATATCTATATCCATATTTACCTGGTTTAACTTCAGTGAAATCTATTTCCCAATGACGGCAAGGCTCCCTCCCCCTCCTCCTTGTACCTGCGTGTGTGTTCTTCCTCTTCTCTACTTTCATGACCTGACAGGCCCGGCACTCGTCCACCACACTCTGAGCTGTTTGCTTCTGATGGGGCATACGGATCTGCCCTTTGTCCAATAACTGCAGCATTTTCCGTTCTCCTAAGTGAGTCAGTTGGTGGAGGTGTGTGAGAAGGTGCCGTCCCAATCCGTTTGGAAGAATCAGTTTTCCTTCTGAGTCCATATACCATCCATTCTGATCCTTTTCTATCTGTGGTGATTTCTCAGCCCACCGTATGTCTTCTTCAGAATAATTGGGAATAGGAGGCAGGGGTTCCAGTTGTGGGTAGGGTAAGTTAGTTATTAAAGCTCATACCATTTGGAGGGCAGTTCTCTTAGCTGCCTGGTCCGCTGCTCTGTTGCCTCTTGCTTCAAGGGAGTGTCCTCTCTGATGTCCCGGGGTGTGGACCACCGCTACCATTCGTGGCCGGGTCACAGCTGATAACAAGCGGAGGATTTCCGCCTGGTTCTTTATTTCTCTTCCTTCTGTGTTCCTGAACCCATGCTCCAGGTAGATGGCTCCATGTATATGAAGAGCCACATACGCGTAAAGGCTGTCAGTATACACCGTTAGCCTCTTCCCCTCCGCCCTTTCCAATGCTTCCACCGGGGCGATAAGTTCAGCTTTCTGAGCGGAAGTTCCTGGCGGTAAAGCGCCGGCCCAAATAATCTCCTCCCGGTGGTTTACCACCGCGGCACCCGCATACCTTAGTCCATCCTGTACGAAACTGCTCCCATCCGTGAACCAGATGAAGTCACTGTTTTCCAATGGGCAGTCTCGCAAGTCCTTTCTGACCGTATTTACCTCTGCGAGTATCTCCGAGCAGTCATGCAGAGGTTTATCTAGGTCAGGGTTAGGCAGCAGGGTGGTGGGGTTTAAAACTGTTGGGGCTGAGAATTGCACCCTTGGAGTGTCAAGTAATAGACTCTGATAATGGGTTAATCTAGCATTGGTGATCCATTTCCCCGGAGGCTGTTTGAGCACTCCTTCAATGGCATGGGGAGTGGTTACTTTCAAAGTCTGTCCATGGGTTAATTTGTCCGCATCTTTAACTAGCAGAGCAGTGGCAGCAATAATCCTCAGGCAAGGGGGCCATCCTGCCACCACTAGATCCAATTTCTTTGAGAAGTATGCTACTGGCCTCTTCCATGGCCCCTGTTGTTGTGTTAGGACTCCCTTGGCTATTTCTTTTTTCTCATCAATAAACAGATGAAATGGTTTAGTGGGGTCAGGCAATGTCAATGCTGGGGCTTTAAGGAGTGTTTCCTTAAGTTCTTTAAAAGCTGAATCCCTCTCGGGAGTCCAGTCCCACTCCGACCCTTCCCTGCTGAGCTCAGAGTGACTTTGCTTTTGTGGTGAAATCTAAAATCCACAGCCGGCAACAACCTACTGTTCCTAGAAATTCTCTCATCTGCCTTGGGCTTGTGGGTTGGGGAATCTGTAGGATCGTCCATTTCATGGCTTCAGTGAGCCACCTCTGCCCAGCTCTACACTTATACCCCAAATATGTGACTTCTGGCTTAGCTATCTGAGTTTTCTTGGCACTAGCTCGATATCCCAGATCCCCCAGAGTGGTGAGCAGTTTCCTGGTTGCTTGGAGACACCCTGCCCGGTCAGGGGCTGCAATTAACAAGTCATGTACATATTGTAGTAACGTTATTTGCAGGTTTTGACCCTTGTACTCACGTAAGTCGTCACTCAAGGCTTCGTTAAACAAAGTGGATGAGTGCCTGAACCCTTGGACCAACCTTGTCCAGGTCAGCTGGCCGAGGACTTTATCCATCTTGTCAACCCATTCGAAGGCAAAAACGTCTTGGCTCTGCGGGGCTAGGGGCAGGCTGAAGAAAGCATCCTTCAAATCCAGGGTAGTATACCACACATGATCTGGGGGAAGATTGCTGAGCAGTGTATAAGGGTTAGGGACTGTGGGGTGTATGTCTTCAACTCGGTGATTTACCTCTCTCAGATCCTGCACCAGTCAGTACTCCCCCCCTTGTTCTTTACTGGGAGGAGAGGTGTATTCCATGCAGACCAGCACCTCCTTAGTACCCCCTCCCGTAACAGTCACTGGATATGGGGCTGTATGCCTTCCTGGGCTTCCCTGGGCATGGGATACTGTCGGACTCTTACCGGTGTGGCAGAGGGTTTTAAGTCCACAATTATGGGTGGTCAGTGTTTTGCCAACCCAATTCCTCCAGTTTCTGCCCAGGCTTAGGGAAACTCTTCCAGCCACGGAGTCATATCCGTTAAGCCTGCACATTGGTTTTCCACACCTTTATACAAGCGGTATTCGTCTTGTAAGGCAAACGTCAGGACCTGTAGAGGGGAGCCTTCCCCATCGGTAACCTGGACACCGTCTTTGTGAAAGAATATATGGGCTTGGGCTTTGGATAATAAGTCTCTTCCTAACAGCAGTGCAGGACAATCGGTACAATTAAGAATGAATGGGACACTTGCTTAGTTCCCAGATTCACCCGTTGCTGCATTGTCCAATGATACCACTTTGCCCCTGTTGCCCCCCTGGACCAGACTAGTTTTTGAAGAAATCTTTCCCTTCTTCCTATTTAGGACGGAGTACTGAGCCCCTGTATCCACCAGGAACTCTACTGGCTTCCCCTCCACCTTCAGGGTTACCCAAGACTCAGGGAGGGGTTCTGAGTCCCTTCTCCCTTAGTTGCTGTCTTCGCCTGCCACCAACGTCCTAAGAGGAGCAGGCTTTTCATATTTTTTGTTCTCTTTCTTTGGGCATTCATTCTTCCAGTGTCCAGTCCCCTTGCAAAATGCGCATTGGTTCGGGGCCAGGGGTGGGTCTCGGCAGGGCCCGTCATGATGGTGTAGTCTCCTTCCTCTCCCTCTCCCTATGTCTCCCAGAGCTCCGGCAAACAAAATCTTTGCTAGCTCCTTCTGATTTTGTTTATTCTCCTTAGCTTGGAATTCCCTTTCCTCCCTCCGTATTCTCTCCTCCCTTTCCTCTGGGGTTTCTCTAGTATTAAACACCCTTTCCGCTACTTTCATTAAATCCTGTAGGGTCTGCTCACCTAATCTGTCTATCTTCTGAAGCTTTCTTCTGATATCAGGGGCTGCTTGGTTTACAAAAGATAGAACCACTGCTGCTCTATTCTCCTCGGCTAGCGGATCCATGGAAGTATACAGTCTAAACGCGTCCATCAACCTCTCTAGATAGGCTGCAGGGCTCTCTGTCAGCTCCTGCCTGACTAAGTTTACCTTGGCCAAATTAGTCGGCTTCCTCGCCGCTGCTC
>NW_006923665.1:13945-15162 GCF_000298275.1 Orycteropus afer afer | reverse complement strand
GGCCACCCCATCTCAAAAGAGGGCCATTCTGAAGAGCAAAAAGTTATTAGTTTATTTCTCTTAATTACCACAGACAAGTTAGATCCTCTGGTCTTAAACTCTGAAAAATGTTCAACCTTCAGGGACAGAGGGGTAGTCTGTTCCTATCCCATTTCAACCTCCTTTAAGAAAACACAGAATGGATAAAAGACAGTGGCCACACAATAAGAGACACTAAAACAGACAGCACAAATATCCAACACCCGGAGACACCAAACCAGACAGCACAACTATCCGACACCCAGAAGAGATCTCGTTCCAGCACCACAGTTTGGAGGGGCCTCACCCCTTCCCTGAAGTGGGCTGCTCTATCCCAGAAAAAGTTCCCACAGCCTGCCCGTGAGTTGAGAAAGGGCTCCTTTCCCCACTCATTCGGCGTGTCCACAGATTTCCAGTCTTTCCTGATGGACTAGTGCCCCCACGCAAAGGGCGTATCTAGTCCTGCCGGCCTTTCGTGAAACTTTCCTACTATCGCAGACAGCCTCACTCATTCTGAATCCTCCTTCCCGGCCAACGCACCAAATGTTGTGCCCAGGTTGTGAAGGGGTTGTTCGGCGCGAGGAATTTGCCAGCACCGACAATGCAAATGCAAAAGGAAAGTTTATTTGCTAGCTCAAGCTAGGGTCCTTGCTCTTTGCTAATGCAGTGGCCTTAGCAAAAGACCCCGTGCTCCTTCATTATCACATTTTTATAGAAAAAGATGGGGTGGAGTAGCACCAGGGCAAAGGGGTACAGATGATTGGTTGTTGATAAGGGGTTTTGGGGGACGTGTTGGAACCTCCGGCTCCAAAGTCTACTTAGGGAATTATTATCTAGGGAGGATGCAGAGTGAAAGACTTCAGGAGTCGCCCAAATGTCTGATACGCACTGATTCCAGAGGACTTCTCTGATGCGTGCTGAATCTGAAGGAAATATCTGATACCTGCTGAGACCGGAGGGTAGATAAAGGCCCTAGGGAGTGTTTAGAATCCTCAACATTAAAAGACTTGTTAGAATCCCTCAAGCTAAAAGGTTTCTGGTTAAAGATTTCCCTGGAGGCTATTAGGACTTCGGCCTCAGCCTCACACTGTGTGTGACTGTTGCAAGGAATTTCATAACCAGCAAAGAGGCAGAGATTGCCATGAGGGGTAGAGTTGATGTCAGAATTGATAAAAAGGTTGAAGACATGTCTGACCTCT
>NW_006923665.1:11235-12710 GCF_000298275.1 Orycteropus afer afer | reverse complement strand
TATGATCTTGGATACACTCTCCATTTAGACATACATAATTGTTTAGCTTGTTCACCCATCTATCCGTCCCTATACCCATGTTTGCTTTCATTGAATGTGCTCTATCTTATAATACACCCAAAATTGTTATTAAGATTGTTTGGAATCAGAGTTATCAACATGGGAGAGAGGAGATGAAAATATGGACCAGGTGAAACCAAAACCAAACCAAACTCACTGGTGTAGAATTGGGTTTCCGAGGCAATACCACTATGAAAGTAGATTGCCCAACCTGTTCCCCAAAGAGGAATTGGGGGGGGAGGGCTTGAACAACCATCCTTCTGATTAGCAGTCAAATACCTTAGGTACTAGGCTACCAGAGCTCCTACTTGGAGGAGAGGAAGTTGAGGAAAAACCTTACGGTGTTGGATTGAATTTAAAGTTGTCAGTATAGACTCATGATGTAAATACGAATGTTTCCTATGTCCACTGAGAAAACCCGGAAGTAATGCTACCTAGTGCCTGTATCTTTGCTCTAAACGGTATTCTCCACCAAAAGACTCAGATTCTCTGGCAAAATGGCAGATTTTGGAAATACAAAATCTAAATTGAGCCTGAAAAGTCCCGAGTCTGTGTTGGCGAGAAGAGAGTGGTCGGTGATGTCACTGTCGGGGTGTGTCTTATGTAGATGAGGCAGCGCAGTGGCTGCTGGATCAGCATCTACTGCTTAAACAAGTTCTGATTTTCCATGCTGTGCGGAGCAGTCCATGGATTTCGATTGAAATTTTGTGCATTAGAAGCGTAGATGGTCTGTGAGGGCTCAGGAGTGAGACTAGAGAAATAGCCATGTCTGAAAGTGTGAGAAGTCTGAGGCTGTGCGGGCGCGGGGAAAGAGAAACTCATACTTACCTGGTAGTGGAGATACCATGATCGCGAAGGTGGTTTTCCCAGGGCGAGGCTTATCCATTGCACTCCGGATGTGCTGACCCCCTGCGATTTCCCCAAATGTGGGAAAATCGACTGCATAATTTGTGGTAGTGGGGGACTGCGTTCGCGCTATCCTCTGGTATTTGGTATTTCAAAGACATGTTTGTAAATAGACTGTGGATTTAGGCTGCATGGTCATCCCAGACAGTCAACGCCCGTTTGCTAAGTTATGAACACTCTCTTCCGGTATTATTTTGAAGATGCGGTGGGAAGTTTTGCATAGTAATTACAGATACAGGGTAAACAGATCTGAATTTCAACATACCCGGGACATTTACACACACACAGCTAAATCCACAGCACTACATGGAGTGAGAATTACACGTCTGATTTGATCTCCTTAATGCTGCCTCCTTTTTTGTGGGAGGCTTCCGCTAGGCAGTGTTCCTATCCACCTCCCTGTTTCTGGTGAGGCATAAGACTTGTCACTTAACCCTCCTTAGGACACAGCTACAGGATAGAAAACTGCTTAACTTCAGCAAGGCATTGACTCATCAGCTGCCAGAGTC
>NW_006923665.1:6455-10987 GCF_000298275.1 Orycteropus afer afer | reverse complement strand
TAAGTGTTCAACTCATAGGCCTGTCTTTTGCTTGACTGGAAGCCACAGGTGTGGGTTCAATTCCAGACCTGAAGGGCAGCTAGGGGCCATAGTCTCAGTGGTTCCACCAGGTTCTATTGGACCAGCAAACCTGGTTCTGTTGTCGGACCAAATGCGGGTCCCTGCCCAGTGCACAGTCAGGCCAAAATAGTTTACACACCGAGATTGAGAGGAGAGAAAATTATTTATCGCAAAGCAGCAGTGCAAGGAGTTAGGGGTAGTTTGGTACCCAGATCTAAACTCCTCAAAATGCCATGAAACACAGTTTTTGTAGGTATCAGGAGAGGGGGTTGTGCATATTCACAAAAGGTTGAGGAATTTGGGGTGTGAACATGAAATGGGTGACACACTAATTTCCTGTTATCAGCTGACAGGGGTTTGGGCAGAGGGGAGAGGTTCCGTGATTAACTTTTGTTCCTTTTGTTCTATTGTGCATGTCCCCGGGCCAGAGTTAATTTACAAGTTGTTTCTAAAATACTTCCCTTCTGCCCTAATTTACAAGTTGTTTCTAAAATACTTCCCTTCTGCCCTAGTGCCCATGTCCCGGCCAGAGTTAATTTACAAGTTATTTCTAAAATACTTTTAGCAAGTTTATCATCTGCAAGAAGGAATGTTTTCCATTCAGGTCTTTAAGAAACTGAATCCTCATCTGTCCAGGTTGGGAAAACAGTTGGGGTAACAAAATTCCCATCTGGGGTCTTATCTAATTATCTATCTTAACCAGGGTGGGGGAAATAGTTGGGGTAATTTAGTTTACTTAAGTTTATTTATCTATTCTCATCAGGTGCCAGAGTGGGGGAAATAGATGGGGGGGGGGGGAAACCCAGTCTACCTATCTATTCCCATCCAGGTGCCAGGGTGGGGGAAATAGTACTTGGTTTCAGTCCCTCACCCCTCCAAATGATTTTGAGTTTTGTTCCACATTGTTCTCCCTCTCTATCCAGAATCTCCTACATAGATCCCCTTCCAAGTGGTTGACAGTGGTAGCCAGGCACCATCTAGTTCTTCTCCTCTCATAGTTGTATAGGCTGCAGATCGGATGGTGTACCAGTTGCTAGGACTAATTGTTTCCATGAATTTTTGGTTATCTTCATTCTTCTTTGCTCTGGGTGAGGAGAGACCCATGGTTGCATATAGATGGCAGCTTGCAAGCTTTTAAGATCCCAGTTGCTACTCGCCAAAGCAGGAGGTGGAACAATGTTTTGTGTAGTATGTTATGCCAATTGAGCTTGATGTCCCCTGTGACTATGGTCCCGAGCCCACAGGTTCAACTACTTGGTCTCTCTGGGTAGCTGGCTGTGACCAAGCAGTGACTACAACCTTGCCCCTTGTCAGCTGTACTATACACCTGGGAATTCAGATCATACACATAGGACAATTGTCAAGGCAGTAAATCTTTATGGACGCAAATTGCCTAATCTTTCTACTGAGGAGCAGGTGGTGGGTTTGAACCACTGACCTTTTGGTGAGCAGCCAAATATCTTAACCACTACACCACCAGAACTCCATAAATGAAATCAAAGCACAATATAAATAAATAAATAAAGGATTATTGAGAAATCTACTGTTGGGCCCAGGTTAAGAAGGAGTTGGTCGGTGCGAGGAATTTGCCAACACACGACAATGCAAGTGCAAGGAGAGTTTATTAGCTAGTTCGAGCTAGAGTCCCTGCTCTCACTGACACAACGGGTTGAGCAAAAGACCTCGTGCTCTTTTACTATCACATTTTTATAGGAAAAAAATCTAGGGTGGAGTAGATAATTGGGTTTAGGGCAAGGGGTTTGGGAAGTTGGAGGGCGGGTTGGAATCCCCCGGCTTCAAAGGTGAGCGAGAGACTTTGTTGGAGCCATGCAGAACTCTCTGATATGTGCGAAATCCGGGGGGAGGGGGAGAGGTGAGACCTGTCGGAGCCTTCAAAGATAGGCGAGAGACTTTTTGGGGATGGGCAGATCTCTGATAAAAACTCTGAGGCTTGGGACGTGTTAATCTCCATACTAAAGGCTTCTGGTTAAAGATCTACCTGGAGGCATCAGGATTCAGCATGGGACGTGTTAGTCTCCATATTAAAGGCTTGTGGTTAAAGATCTCTCAGGCCTCACACTACCACTTAGCATAAAATCCATGTCTAGTATTCAATGAAAATTATTACCTTTGTAAGGAAGCCAGAAAAATAAGACCCATAATCATGAGAAACTTGCAACAAAAGATCTCTTTAAAATGTTAACTAGCAAAGATGTCACTATGAAGACTAAGGTATGCACCTGACCCAACCTATGGTATTTTTAGTCACCTCATATGCACATGAAAGTTGGACAATGAACAAGGAAAGCAAAGAACAGTTAATGCCTTTGGATTGTGGTGTTGGTGAAGAATACTGAAAATATCATGGACTGTTAGGAGAACTAACAAATCTGTGCTGGAATATGGGCAGCCGAAATCGTCCATGAAAACAAGAATGACCACACTTTGTCTCACCCACTTCGATCATGTAGTCACAAGGGACCGTTCCCTAGAGAAGGATATCATGCTTGGTAAAGTGGAGGGTCAGCAAAAAAGGGGAAGGCCCTCAATGAGATGGGTGGACATGGTGGCTGCAACAATGGGCTCAGGTGTAGCAAGGATTATGAGGATAGTGCAGGACCAGACAGTATTGGAATCTGTTGTGTATAGTGTTGCTGAGTCTAAGCCAATTCCGTGGCATCTAAGAAAAACAACAACCCAGTCATTTGGTGGGACTTACAAAGTCTGTGGCCAGAAGGACCATTTTAAGTAATTCACTGCATCAAAAATATTGTGTACGTTTTGTCACTTCTTCCATTGTTTTATTCATATAAACAATTCAACCTACAAATAATTGGACAGTAGTCTGTAGAGACCCTTACATATTGGCCACATAGGACTCCATTAGATGTACATACAACCAGGTCATTTTTAAATGAGTTATATGGAGACTAAGCATTTAGAAATCATTAACCCATGTGATCAAAATCACTTTTCAAAAACACAAACTATCCTTGGCCGAAAAGCAAAATCTACTGCCATGGAGTCAATTCTGACTCAGAGCAAGCCCACAGGACAGAGTGGAACTGCCCTATAGGGTTTCCAAGGCTGTAATCTTTACTGACGCAAACTCCCACATCCTTCTCCCACAGAGCAGCTGAGAGCTCTAACCAGTGCACCATCAAGGCTCTTTCAATCTAGCCTTGGGAAGAAGAAAGGAGATTTTGAGTGCCAGAATAGTGCATGATTATAATCTCTTTTCAAGTTATTTAAATTAGGTGTATAATTTAAATTCAAAGCTTATACCTTTTTACACATATAAATATTTGATGTTGTCATGTTTTGGGCATTGATGAAATGATGAAATATCTTAAGGCATCTTGGATGCACAGACCCTGTGACACAATGAGTGCTCCTGGATGCCCTGATGTACTCACACGCAGGAAAAATGCAGGTCAATCCCCCTTCTCTGACGCCAATGTGTCTTGATCGCTCCAGATCAGCCTCTTCTGAATCAGTTCTGCTCCACTCCCGTCCTGACACCAGGGGCACATGCAGCACTTCCTGCTCTGACCCTAACCACCTGGAGCTGGAGCAGACTCACAAGTAATGGGCACAGTCCTCCACATGCCAAGGCGGCCGGGACCAACACCAGCCACAAGCTAGGGGGTACCCATGTCACACTCACTTCTGACAGGCTGGTGACAAATTCACAGGTTCCCCCTACCCCTTCAGGAATCCAGCTATAAGCGTGGAGGTCCTCAGTCCCCCAACTTCTGACTTGCTGGCTGTCACTACTCCTTTGGGTTTGACAATTGGCTAGAATGACTCACAGAAAGTGCTATCCGTAGGATTACAGTTTCATAGCAGAAAGGATACAAATGAAGAGATGTAAGGGCAAGGTCGGGGAGGTTCTCAACGTGGAGCTCCCATGTCTCGGAGAGGGATGCACCCCCTTCCATGTGCATCGATGTCTCTCACCAGCCAGGAAGCCAGTGGAGCTCCAGTGTCCAGAGGCTTTACTGGAACCTCATTACTTACACATGAGTCATTGAATTATCCCCCCCCCAGGTGGGCTGATATCAGGAGGTGGTCTTTCTAGCCTGGCAGCCTCCACCTGTGTCACCTAATTAGCATAAAACCTCAGGTGTGGTCTAGAGGCCTATAGATGACTAAGGCACCTCAAGGACTCAGGAGATCAAGGGTTCAAGGTTATCTCAAGGGGCCCTGGTGGCACAGTGGTTAAGTGGTGGGCTGTTAACCACAAGCTTGGCAGTTTGATCTCAGTAGCTACTCCACAGGAGGAAGATGTGGCAGTCTGCTTCCCTAAAGATTCACAGCCTTGGAAACTATTCTGCGTATCTATGCCATCTGGTATGGTTGCTCTGAGTTGGGATGACTTGATGGCAATAGGTTTCATTCTTTTTAGTTTAGAGTTATCTCTCAGAAATCAACGACAAAGACTAAATTCATTGGATAAAGTTAAATTCTTT
>NW_006923665.1:4340-5598 GCF_000298275.1 Orycteropus afer afer | reverse complement strand
AATTTTGGTTTTCTTCTTTCTTCTTTGCTCTTGATGAGGAGAGACCCATCATTGCATCTAGATGGCAGCTTGCTAGCTTTTAAGATCCCAGTCGCTACTCATCAAAGTAGGAAGTAGAACAATGTTTTATATAGTATGTTATGCCAACTGAGCTTGATGTCCCCTGAGACTATGGTCCCAAGTCCACAGGTTCAACTAGTCGGTCCCCCTGGGTAGCCACAAACTTGCCCATTGTCAGCTCTACTATACACCTGGGAATTCTGATCATTCATATAAAATTATAGGACCATTGTTTGCCCACCCTATATATGATCTTGGATACACTCCCCATTTCATAGACATAATCTCTTAGCTTGTCCACTTATCTATCTGTCCATATATCCATGGTTAACTGCTTTTTATTGTAAACATAATGAATACATGTTTGTTGTGAGAAAACCTTACCCAAAAAAGAAGCGTATAAAGAAGAAAATAAAAATTCCCTTATCTCCCCATCACACACCCCTAAGATAAACCACTGCCGACATCATTCCTTACACATTATAAGTAGGAAGGCGTGGTGGGTGTGGAGTGGTTAGTGTCTATTCTGGTTACCTAGTGCCCCTCTGATGAGAATATACCACAAATGGGATGGCCTTAACAAACAGGAGTTTATTCTTACAATTTGGAAGCTTTAAGTCCAAGTTCACAGTGCCAAGCTCTAGGGGCTCAGTGAAAGTCCCTCAACCTTGGGGTCCAGCTCTGCCTCCTGCTCCCGGCCCACTGGAGCTAGAGGCATTTCTTCACTCAGACAGCTGCTGGCTGTTGAAGCTGAGAGCCCCCAAGGTTGACAAGTAAAAAGGCACAGTCGTGATGTTACCAAACGATGGCAGGCCATTAACTTAAATCCACTGTAAGTTCCAAGGTCAGAAGAGCAAAGCAGGCTGCAGAGCAATGACACGGCTACATGCAGGGTCTAAGCGTGCCCAAGGCTAGAGACCATTTCCAAAGCTGCTGCTTATATACAAGAAGCAGACCACATGCCAAAGGCAGCTACTCAGCTGCTTGTGGTAGAGCCCACCATGGAGTTGATTGCCAGTCTCATTATTGGGAATAACTACCACCAGCTGCCCATCCACTCAACCAGGCCCAGCCAAGTTGACACACAAACATAACTACCTCAGTGTCCAAGCACTTTCACCACTCACTGAGCCACTGTGGCTCCTCTGGAGTGTAATAGGTGCTGTTTGGCCAAGAAACCCAGAAAGTCCCAGATCTT
>NW_006923665.1:0-557 GCF_000298275.1 Orycteropus afer afer | reverse complement strand
AATCCTACTTCCGTAGTGATACTGCCTCGGAAACCCAAGGAGGGATCACTATGAGTCGGGGCCGACTCGACGGCACATAACAACAACAACAACAAGTTACCTCTTCCCTGTGTCCTTCTTTCCTATGCATTCCCCCACCACTACCACCACCACCTACAAGCTATCTCCCTGTACAAACACTGGCCTTCTGTTCTCCCAGGATTGATTGCTCTAAGGAGTATATTAATCTGATGTGAATGTTCATCCTATATGTCTGTCTGTTGTTTGGCTGGAAGCCACAAGAGTGAGTTTAATTCCAGACCTAAAGGGTAACTAGGGGCCATAGTCTCAAGGGACTCACCAGGCTCTATCAGACCAGGAAATCTGGTCTTTTTAAAAAATGATTTTGAGTTTTGTTCCACATTGTTCTCCCCCTCTATCCGGGATCTCTTGCACTGATCCCTTTCTGAGTGGTTGACAGTGGTAGCTGGGAACCATCTTGCTCTTGGGGTTTCATGGTCATATAGGCTGAGGATCACATGGTCAACTAGTCCCTTGGACCAATTGTTCCATGTGTG
>NW_006923664.1:21879-25021 GCF_000298275.1 Orycteropus afer afer | reverse complement strand
TAACAACAACACAACAACAATGAGTGTGTTCATTTTTTTCCATTTAAAGGGATGCACTGTCACAGATATGCAACAAATACAATATTTAAAAGTTTTTTTTTTTTAAAAAAACCTTATATGCTCAAAATTTTGTCTGTCTGAATAAAGTTTAATGTTTTAATTCATGAGATTTTTAGGAATTTTAATGTTAAATATCATATAAAATAAAGTATTAGGTTTTTCACTGTTAAAATAACAGTTTTTATTTTTATATTTAAAATCTTTGATTACACAATTTTCTCTTTTTTTTCCTCCTAAACTATTTCTTATTTTTTAGTTTTGCAGTGTTCCTACCTTTCCCCTCCGACCCCTGGTAACCAACAAAGTTTCCTTATATATATAAACCTTTCCTTGACTTTTTACAATAATTAATTAATCAATATTTGCCCTTCTATGAATGACTTATTTCACTCAGCACAATATCCTTCACGTTAATCCACATTATGAAGTGTTTTGCAGGATCTACATTATTCTTTATTGTTGCATAGTATTCCATTGTGTGTATGTACCACACTCTAGTTATTGATTCTTCTATTGATGGGCACCTAGGTTGTTTCCATATTTTTGCTTGCTGCAATGAACATGGGTGTACATATATCTGTTCTTATCCTGGCTCTCACTTCTTTGGGATATATACCTAGTAATGGGATTGTTGGATCAAATGGTATCTCTAATTCCAACTTTTTAAGGAATCACTATACTGCTTTCCATAGTGCTTGCATCATTTCACAGTGCCACTAGGAGTGCACGAGAGTCCCAATCTCTCCATATCCTTGCCAGCATTTGTTATTTTCTGTCTTGTTGAACTTTGTTATTAGTGCTGGTGGAAGGAAGATGGGGCAATCTACTTCCATAGTGATACTGCCTCAGAAACCCAAGGAGGGGTCGCTATGAGTCGGGTCCGACTCGACAGCACATAACAACATTAGTGCTGGGGCAAGATGGTTTGCATTGTTTTGGTTTGCATCTTTTTAATGGCTAATGATTGTGAGCATTTCTTCATGTGTTTGCTGGCCCCCTAAATATCCTCTTTGGTGAGGTGTCTATTCATGTCTTTTACCCATCTTTTAACTGGATTATTTTTTGTTGTTGTTGTTGTTGGTGAGGTGTTGGCGTTTTCTATAAATTATAGAGATGAGTCCCTTGTTAGATATGTCATTGGTGAATATTTGTTTCCCAATCTGTAGGCTCTCGTTTTACTCTTTTGGAGAAGTCTTTGGAAGCACATAAAAACTTAATTTTGAGAAGGTCCCTTCATCTAATTTATCTTCTGCTGTTTGTGCATTTTGGGTTATAGTTACATAACTTAAACATTGTTTCTCAGTGACCTATGATAAACTTCTAACAATTTTAAAACATTGTGACATGTTACAAAAGATTTTTTGTATTTTAAAACTCATGCAAAAAATTTATGTTAGTGAAGTGTTTCCTCTTACATTTTTGTGTGATGTGAGACAACAAACAAATATTGTAATATCATTTTTAGTTCCTAACTTGGTTGCAATTTTATTTCTTTTGAATGCAGTGGCATCAAAGCCATTGATTTTAACTGGGAGATTCACATCATTTACTCACAGAGTTTTTAATTCTGTTTCAAATATTTAGAGACTTAAAACTCTTGAAATCATATTATTATATCCAGCCCATGTGGTATATTATTTCTCAAGATTATCATCTGTTACATCTGAAGCGCTTTGAAAATAAAGCTAATCATATGTTTGCCTAAAGTTTTTTAATTTACTTATTGATTCCCATAGGGTCTTTCACTTTTAAAAAATATTATTATTGTAATTTAATCATAGCCATATGAAGTTTTGTTGTCTTTTGTTTTGATTTCTTCCTGAAAATACTTGACAAATATATTTCAACAAAAGTTAGGTTTTATCAGACTCATGAAAAAGACTGTGATATTTTAAACATAGATACATAGATTGATTGAAGACTCTAGAACTCTAATGGGTTCATGAAATGTAGCTGATTCAGAATCATGTGGAACAAAAATTAACTATACAAAACTTAATAGACTAAATGATTACTACGATTATTATGTGAAAATGTTGCTGATATTTTAATATTTGTTTTCTAGATACAATAAATTATTTTCTCTCTTTCTCTTAACTTGTCTAAGAAATGGGTTCATTTTTATCTACTATTAAATATGAGAGAATGTTAAATTGACATCAGAAATCTTAAAGGCATTAGAAAGCAGAATTAAGAAATGAAAAATTCTTATCATAAAATATTTTATATTAAGTGCAGTGATATTAGTTTCTAAAATAGCTAGTTCTTCCATTAAAGGAAATAATCTGACTTAAATGAGTTTAGATATTGCAACACTTGAATTAGAATTTTTTTGATAAAATTAGCAAAGTTATAAATACCATGACTAGGGAAGTGTCAGAAGTTTGACCTATGATTTTAAAAAATAGCATGACATTAGATTTTCCATTAGTCTCCCAAGGAACAATTTGTGCCTTAGTAAATGAATGTTGCTATGTTTATATTAATACATAATCTTGAGGTTTTGCAGGATGTCATTGCTTTTAAGGCACAGGAGAAGTAGTTTCTGATGTTGCTTACATATAATCAAATGTCTCATGGGACTTGGTTCAAAGACTTTAGGGTCATAGTTTCCTTGGTTATTTATTTATTTATTTATGGCCTAATATTATTGTTAATGTCTCTATTCTGCTGTTTTGCATGTAAGTAATGTATCCCTCTGTGGTAGAGTTGCACAACTTGGCTGGGCTGTGGTTTTGAGTGTCTAACTGGGTGGAAGTAGTTATTCTCCATGATGATATTGGTAATCAACTCTATGATGGAATATGCCTGAGCAGCTGAGTAACAGCCTTCTGAGTTTGACTTGTTTCCAACATGTAAGAATCAGCCAGAGAAATCTCTCTAGCTCCTTGAAACATCTAGATCCTTCATTTGGCCAAGTGATCAGTGGCCTGTCATGCTGTCTTCCAACCTTGGGATTATTTCTGGACTTGAATTAGTGGCCTATTATATTCTTTCCTACTCTTGAGACTGTGTCATTTTACCTGTTGGTCTTGGGCTAATCAACCTCAGCAGCCAGCTGCTGCATGAGTCAGAGAAAGCC
>NW_006923664.1:7538-20954 GCF_000298275.1 Orycteropus afer afer | reverse complement strand
ATCCAAGTCTGTAACTAAGGAATGTTTTTCTGGTGGTTAGTCAAGATAGAAGGTACTAAATGGTCCCCAAAACCAAAAACCAAACTCACTGCCGTTGAGTTGGATCTGACTCAGAGAGACCCCTCCTTGGGTTTCTGAGGCAGTATCACAACAGAAGTGGATCACTCTATCTTCCTTCCGAGGAGTGGCTGGTGGTTTTGAACTGCCAGGCTTCTGGTTAGTAGTCAAATCCTTAGGCACTAGGCTACTAGAGCTTCCTAGATGGTCTCCAACTTCTCCTGTTAGGGCTTTTTGATCCAGATTGCTATCAAAGACCATTGAGTAAGAGATACTCAGGTAATACATAAGGACATTCCAAAATTTGGGGTGTTTGATATAAAAAAATAGCTTACACAAAGTTTGACATTAAATTTTATAGACTCCGATTCTGTTTCTGAGAAGGTGGCCAATGACTGCTGGTAGATAAACAAAGGGAAGCTTGCCCTAAGGAAAAAAAATGTAGTTGAAAGTAGATTAATTAGTCTCCAAAAAAGTGCTTATACAAAGGACTTGCCTGAGTATATCTTTAATGATTTAGCAAAAATAGCCAATCAGATAAACTTACATTAGTAACAAATAGAATATTATTTGCTGTTTACTCCTGAGTCAAGCCTGTACATATCCTCAAGAAAGAGCTGCCCCTTGGACTCATGGTTTCAACATACTGGAAGTCTATGATTACCCATTTAAATGTTCTTTTGTTTTCATTATATCTTTTTTATTTTACTTTAAGAGTCAGAGACTCCTTTTTTCTCTAAGACATGCTAAAGCTATAAATATGGTGGGATTTATGAAAAAACAACAACAACAAAAAATAACAAACCAAAAATACTTGAAGTGTCCCATGTCTCCTCAAGTTAGATAATAAAAGAAGTTGAATATTTATTATATGTTTTCTAAATTCAATACTTTATGGTTCACTCTAGGGGGAAAAAATGATAGAAGAGGCCAATTAAGATATCTCACACATTTCAAGTAAGTGAGAAAGATGTTTTCAGTTTTGTGCCATGAAATTGATGTCTCTGGGACTTTGGCTTACCTTTTCATTACTAGATTTTTTTTCATCCAACACAAAGCTTTGGCTTTCCAATAAAACTAATTATGTATTCCATCTAATTTCTTACAGAACTTACAAGAATGGAATAATTTCCCATTGTGTTATATTCCTGAACTGACAGCACCAGGACCTAGGGAAGAGTTGTCCTAGCCTTGAACCTTGTTCCAGGACAGCATATCTGTCAAGAGGCTGAGAAATGCTTATATCCTCGGTTAGGAAATGAAACTTCAAATACTATTTTACAAAAGAAAAGAAAAGAAAGAAAAATGTAAGTAAATCTGCTCCATTTTTTGTATTAGTATTGGAGACTCAAATTTATATCAGATATTGTGAAATTCATATCTCAATTTTATAAAAGATTATAAAGGACTTTTTTCTAAAAGATATATTTATTCACCTACTATTTGTGCTTAAATTTGAAAGGCAATATTTTCTACAGTCTTCACTGGACTTTTTTCTCTATTATGTATTATATCTTTCTTTATAAGTTGCTATCTGGCTTTTCCAAATTGTCAGTCCTTTTCCACTACACAAGTCCTTGCTGTTTTAGATTTTCAATTTGTTACTCTTAAAAGTTTTGAGCATAAGAATAATGAAATGATGATCTCATTGGCGTTTTTAACTTTAGAAAACCAAATTTTGAAACATTACACACATGCTACGAAATATTACTTTGAATAGACACACAAAGAATCTCTTCAGATACATTCTAAATAATTAAGGACTGACTGAATATAAAATTTCAAATATAATAGCAATATACTTATATATATGCTTTAGTGAATCACTCACTCACTGTCATCAAGTCAATTCTGACTCATAGCGACCCTCTTTGTGTTTCCAAGGCAGTAAATCTTTACAGAAGAGATTGAATGATAGAATTTTGCAAAACCAATGGTTAGTTCATCAAAATACTATTTTTTCAACAGCATAAATGACATCTATACACTTGAACATTGTCTAATGGAATACACAGGAATTTGATGGACCTCATCTGTGGAAAGACATTACAGAGAACTTCAATATCATTAGTCAGAACATGGCAAGGGCTGAATGTGGTACAGACCATCAGTTGCTCATAGGGAAGTTCAAGTTGAAGTTGAAGAAAATTAAAACAATTCCATGAAAGCCAAAGAATGAGGTTGAAGATTATTTCACCTGAATTTAGAGACTAACTCATGAATAACTTTGATGTATTAAACACTAATAGCCAAAAGACCAAAAGAGCTGTGAAATGATGTATAGTAAATATACATAAAGAAAGCAAAAGGTCAGGAGAGAGAGAAAAGACCAAAATGAATATCAGAGGAGACTCTAAAATTTGTTATTGAATGCAGCATGGCTAAAGTGAATAGAAGAAAGGAAGTAAAAGAGATGAACAGAAGATCTCAAAGGGTGACTTAGGAAGACAACATTAAGTATTATAATGAAATGTGCAAAGACCTAGATATATTAAACCAAAAAGGGAAGAACATGCTCCACATTTCTTCATTTCTTCAGCTGAAAGAACTGAAGAAAAAAATTCGATCCTCAAGTTGCAATATTGAAAGATTCTAAGGGCAAAAACATTGAATGATACAGGAAGTATCAAAAGAAGAGGAAAGAATACACATTAAAAAAATGGTCTATTTCAGGAAGTAGCATGTGATCAAGAATCAATGGTATTGAAATAAGAAGTCCAAACTGCACTGACAGCATTGGGGTAAAACAAGATCCAGGAATTTACTGAATAGCAACTAAGACACTTTAATAAATGGATGTAACACTTGAAGTGCTTATTCTTTTATGCCAAAAAATTTGGAAGCAAGTAACCTGGTTGAACAACTGGAAGAGGTCCATACTTGAATACATACTAAAGAAAGGCAATCCAACAGAATTTGTAAATTATCTAACAATATCATCAATATCACATGCAAGTAATATTTCGCTGAAGAAATATAAAAACAGCTACAGTGGCGCATCCACAGAGAACTGCCAGAAATTCAGACTGGATTCAGAAGAGAATGTGAAATGAAAGATTTCCTTGCTGATGTCAGATGGATCTTGGCTGAAAGCAGAAAATATCAAAAGATATTTATTTACCTGTTTTTTATTGACTACACAAATGCATTCACCTGTGTACTTCATAATACATCAGGAATATCATTGCAAATAATTGGAATTCTATTTCATTGATTGTGCTCATAATGAAGCTTGCAAATGGACTAAGAAGCAGTCATTCAACAGAACAAAGAGATACTGCCTGATTTAAAATTGGAAAATATGGGTGTCAGTATCATTTCACCATATTTAGTCAATCTGTGTCCTGAGCAAATAATCTGAGCAGTTGGACTATATGAAGAAAAATGCAACATCAGGATTGGAGGAAGACTCGTTTACAAACTGTTATATGTAGGTGTTTCAATTTTGCTTGCAGAAAATGATGAAGACTTGAAAGACTTACTCATAAAGGTCAGAGACTATAGCCTTCAGAACAGATTACACCTCAACATAAAGGAAACACAAATCCTCACAACTGGACAAATAAACAACTTCATAACAAATGGAAAAAAGACTGACGTTGTCAAGGATTTCATTTTACTTGGATCCGTAATCAATGCCCATGGAAGCCGTTGTTAAGAAATTAAGCAATGTAGTGCATTAGCAAATTACTGCAAAAGATCTCTTTAAAATGTTAAAAAGCATAAATGTCATTTTGAGGACTGAGGTATGCCTTACTCAAGCCATGGTACTTTCAGTAACCTCATATGCATAGGAAACCTGGACACTGAATAAGGAAGCTGAAAGAAGAATTGACACATTCTAACTATTGACGAATATTGATTATACTATGGACTGTCAGAAGAATGAACAAATCTGTCTTGGAAAGAAGTACAACCGGAATGCTCCTTAGAATCAAAGATGGTGGGGCTTTATCTCAGTGCCTTTGGACATGTTATCAAGAGGGATCAATCCCTAGAGAAAGACATATTGCTTGATAAAGTAGATGATCAGAAAAGAGAGAAAGACCTTCAACAAAATGAATTAACAGAGTGACTACAACAATAGCTTAGACAGAGCAATGATTGTGAGGATGGCATGAAAAAAAGTAACAAAGCAACCAAACTCACTGTTGTCATGTCGGATCTGACTCATAGTGACACCTCCTCGGTTTCCGAGGCGATATCTCTATGGAAGTAGATACCCAGTCTTCCTTCCCAGGAGTGGCTGGTGGGCTTGAACCACCAACCTTCTGGTTAGGAAACAAATGCCTTAGACACTACCCCACCAGAGCTCCCCAGGACTGGGCAATGCACCTAATAACAAGACAACATTTAAAATTAAATGGCACTTGCACTGAACATTTACTATTTTTGTGATAAGAAAGCTATTTAGAAATATTGTAGGACATTCAAATAAAAAATAAAATAAAATAAAACAAAGCCACTGTGTCCTCTGAAACTATCTATTGTACCTTCATTTAGTTTCTACTGTGGAAGAACAAACATACTCTATCAGTCATTTAGTAATGACTGAGGTACTGAGTTTTTATACTGCACATAAACTCTGTCAGGAATCATAAACTATAGGAGTGCAATTAAGAGATAGACAAAACATGTTATTAGATAAAATAAGATAGACAATGTTAAATGAATTTAGAAAATAAACTGTTACAAGTCTGGCAGAACACAAAAGAGAAATAGATAATTACTGTGTAAAATTTTGAGGAGAAACATCATAAAGCAGAATATATCTGACTGATTCCCTGAGAAAGGCAGAATATAGAAATGGTGAAATAAAGACTGTAAGACTGAGAAAAGAGCATGAAAAAATTGTACAGAAACATAAAAGACTATGAGTGGTTCAGAAAACCATCGTAGGTTAGAGATGAAGGATATAAGAATATAATGATATGATAATTCCAGTGTTTCAAGTTGAAGGGCTAGAAGGAGAATGCTGCAATTAACTAAAATAGGGAAGCAAGGAGAACAAGTTTTGGAAGCAAAGAATGAGTCATATATTCCATTATTCTGAATAAGATAATGATTTTTATTTTCTTTTCAGTCCCAGTCGATTTATGCACATATATATGACTATATGACATTATCTAAAATGTACATTTCTGATGAGTGCCATCTTTTACATCTTAAAAAATAGCCAATTCATTTAAGAGTTAGGCAAAATAAACATCCACAGACTTCTTTTTCTTTTCAAATAGAAAGTTGTAAACTTTTATTAGGAATATATTTTTTTTTCTTTTTACTTATCTCCTACTCATGCATTGTCATCTGGCCAGTACTATCAGACTCTGATAGAAAGAGCCAATACATAAGCATCATTTTATGTTCTTTGTCAATTCTGCCACCTTCCTAGCATCTCATTTGAAAAGATAGATGGAAGGTCAATCTTTTATTATTATTATTATTATTTGAATATGAGAATTTAACAGCTGTAATAAACTGAAATTAGATAATAGAAAGTTATTTCTTTGCTTAAAAACTATATATTTTAAAATACTCTGAAAATATGGAATAAAGAAATTGGAGCATGAACACTTTGCAGGGTTTTAGTGCATAGGTGCTGGGTTGTTTTTGGCATAATTATTTTCCTAGAGAGGGGAAAATGATCCTCTTTGTCTTTTAACTGAATAGTGAGTCAAATGGGATAATCCCTTGAGCCTGCTTTTTTGTTTAAGTGCTATATTGGCCATATTATTAAAAAGACCTGGCTATCTATTGATGAAAATTAGCCAAAGAAAACCTTATGGATCACAAAAATGTGTTGTGCATGGGATCACCATAGGTTGGGTGCTGATTGGATGGAAGATAACAAAAACAACAAGAAGCCAGGAAGGAAATATATATGTTTCACAAGGAAAGTACAAACATAGTAAGTGCTCTAAAGATGGAAGATTATCTGATAACATAGCATGGAATGAAGCAGATTTACCATCAAATTGGTCTGTCTGCATCCTAGATTCATCATATTTGAAGTGCACGAATTTGAAATCATTTGTAAATCTTCCCATTTTTAAATGCTTAGCATAGTGCCTAAGGCACTTGACTGCTAACCAGAGGGCTAGAGGTTCAAACTCTCCAGTCACTTCTCAGAAGGCAGGTTGGACAATCTACTTCCATAGTGATACCACCTTGGAAACCCAAGGAGGGGTTGTTGTGAGTCGGTCGAACTCCATGGCACATAGCAAAAACATATATTAAATAGGAGCTCTGGTGGTGCAGTGCCTAAGGCATTTGACTGCTAACCAGAAGGTTGGTGGTTCAAACTCACCAGCCGCTCCTCAGAAGGAAGATGAGGCTATCTGTTTTCATAAAGATTTACCACCTTGGAAACCCAATGGGGGCTGCTATGAGTTGGAATCAACTCAATGGCAGTGAGTTTGGCTTGTTTTTTTTTTGGTTATATATTAAATGGGGATTAAAATATCTATTTCTCAAGGGTACAGTAGAATTAGAGATACTATGTTTAAAACTTTTTGTTTTATTAATCCCAAAGCTGATTTTAAGAATGCTGGAATCAGGAGGAGAAAATTAATACTCTTATCTTATGAATGCTCTAAGTAGCACTTGTAATTCACATGGAAAAGCAAGAGAAGTGTTTTAGAACTAATACAGACATTATTTCTAAAATTTCCTCCCTAAAGATCCCTTTCTTATTAATGACTTGCTACCAATCTAAAATATTTCCCTACCCTATCATGTAGTTCAGGGGTTCTAGTGACAAGGGGATAAGTATTGGAGTACTAACCCCGAAGTCTGTGGTTTGAACCCACCAACCACTCCATGAAAGAAAGATGAGACAGTCTACTTCTGTAAAGATTTACCACCTTGGAAACCTTGTGGGACAGTTCTACTCTGTCCCATTGGATTGCTATGAGTTAGAATCAACTGGATGGCAGTGGGTTGTTTTTTGATTTGGGGTATCATGTATTTCTGCCCACATATAGCTTCACTTTCTTTCCAGAAAGTGTTAATCTGCTATCTTCCCAAAATCTGTCTTTCTCTGTAAACACATCTTGTGATTTCCAGAATGAATATATTTATTATTGTTCTTTCATTATTTCAAAGAGCTCTGGTAGCATAGTGCCTAAGACACTTGACTGCTAACCAGAAGGCTGGTGGTTCAAATCCACCAGCCACTCCTCTGAAGGAAGGTTGGGCAATCTACTTCCCAAGAGATACTGTCTCTCGGAAACCCAAGGAGGGGTCACTATGAGTAGGATCCGACTCGATGGCACATGACAACTTTCATTATTTCATGATTTGGATGACTCATTTTTTCACTTCTTTTCTTAAAAATAAAAAGATAATCTTATAATGATGTATTTTTGTGTATTCCTATTCAAGTTATTGTTATCTTGAAAATCTGAAAATCTATAGTATTGTAATTCATTCTTAAATCGTGTCTTCAAGGTGATATCTGGTTAAATGCTTTATTATGTAATATATCTGACTAAATTATTTTGAAATATTCATGTATACTAGCGTGCTCTTTACCATTTCAAAGGTCAACTGAACCAATCATTAATGTGTGGCTTTGGGAAAATTGCTTCACATAAAAATATGCCAAAATTTATAAAATAGAAAACTAGAACCAGAAAAAATGAAATGGCCTCCTCAAGGTCACATAATTGTCAGTCACACTGGTATTCAAACACATCTGTTTGTATGAACCTAAGGGCCAACAAAAGACAAAACACTCAATGAGGTAGACTGACACAACAGATACAATACATTCAAATATCCTAATGATCATGAAGATAGAACAGGACTAGGCAACACTCAACTCTGTTACACTTAAGGTTGCCATGAATAGGAATTGACTTCAGGGCAACTAAAAAACAACAGAACTGATGGATTTACAATCCATCATTGATGGTAATAAAATGGATTTAAAATTTATTCATTGGTATTTAAATACTTTAATCCTTTGAAATTTCTTGAAGACAAACTGTTACATAAATCTCTACTTTAAACTTCTCAAGGTACACAAAGACTGGTCAAAAATATTTTACACAAGGTATAGTTTACCTTTGCTACAATGCAAGGGAAAGAAATCATTCTGTGCATTGAATACTGATACCAATGCATGGTCAAATGCTAAAGACATGAACTTCCTGTCCGTTAGGGACATGTGGAAACAAATTGGGAAAGTGGAAAACGCCATGACCTTTTTCTCAGATACACAAAAGAGAAGATTATTTCTACATGTATCTGCTAACACTGAGAAAGGAATGTATCTCTAAATCTGCATTGTCCATTATGGCAGCCTGCAGCCACGAGTAACTCTCGAGCACTTGAAATGTGGCTAGTCCAATTTGAAATGTTTCACACTGGATTCTGAAGACTTAGTATAAAAATATGTAAAATGCTTCAATAGTAATTTTTAAATATTGCTTTCATGTTGAAATGATAATGTATTTGGTATATTTGGTAAAATAGAATATAAATTTTACTCATTTCTTTCTTTTTTTTTCTAATTTTGTGGGTGTTTATGGTGACTATTAGAAGATTTTAAATTATATATGAGACTTACATCATATTTCTTTAGCAGTATTTTCCTAAAAATGTCTCCGGATTTCAATTTTTTCTTCCATAGACACATTTGTGAGTTTCTTTTTCTGTTATGAATGCTGCTAAAAAATTTACATACTTTACTGAAATAGAATACTTTAAAACACACACAAATACCCTTACACTTAAGAATTTGGATATTACAAACATCATTTTTTTTTCCTATTTTGCAAAAAGAGTTATATCAGTTCTAAAAGAATTGTGTTAATTATCATTACCCCTCATGCATTATTTGCAGTGTTTTTCAATGTTCAGAATGATTTCCTGTTAGAGTGTTCATCAGATTGGAGTTTCTCATGAAACATTACAGTGGGTCATGTGTCAGTGTCTTTGACTTTGACTGATGGGGATTCTGAGAAGACTTTAATTGTGGCTTTCAGCAATATTAAGGGTTGTGATGAAATTCCATTTGGAGCTAAAAATTAGGTAACACACAGTAGCTTGAAATATAATTCACTGAATGAATTTTCTACCTAAATAATAGCAAATTCCCATCAATAGTCTGGAGTTAGATTCAGATTGCAAACACACTTTAAAGATGTGTACTAAAAATATCTGTCCATAATTCGCAATTAAATTAATGCAGCATTTCACTTTATGTAGAGAACTCCCTGAATGACATGTGAAAATTTAATATTTCACTAAGTATTTTTTACCTCTAAAATAATAAAACAAAAGGAATATTACCAAAATGTTCACAGTAAGAGAAAAAATCCTTTTTATTTCATAGATGAAATTACTAAGCCATGATAGACTCCTCTTTGAAGATAAAGTTGTCTAAATGCCCCAAATTCTGAATTCATGCTTGTTTTCTTTAAACAAACTATTCAAGCTGTTTAGAGGGGAAATGTGTTTATATTAGGTTTGGTAGAAACAATATATAAGTGAAAATAGAAAGAGTAAGGACTTGGAAGAAAACCCTAAGGAGAAAATCAGAGCACTCTTTTAATCCAGAGTCAAATAATGGTGGGACAATGGAAAGGGTAGGAACGATTTAGCTATCTTTTCCGGTATATTTTCCAACCAGGCATCAAGATTAGGTCTACATAACTTCAAAGTTGAAGATTCTTTTTTTTTTTTTTTTAATACTTTTATTGTAGTGAAAACATACACAACAAGATATTCGCCAACATAACAACTTCCACAATTACAGCTCAGGACATTTATGATATTTTTCAGCTCTGGTAGCATAGTGGCTAAAGCACTTGACTGCTAACCAGAAGGCTGGCGGTTCAAACCCACCAGCCACTCCTCGGAAGGAAGGTTGGGCAATCCTACTTCCGTAGTGATACTGCCTCGGAAACCCAAGGAGGGGTCGCTATGAGTCGGGGTCGACTCGATGGCACATAACAACAACAACAACAACATGCCACCATTATTCCTATCATTTTCTGAAATATTCCACCACCTTTAGCATAAATTCAGTACTCTCAAACAAAATCTTCCTTTTTCCCTCTTCCTGCCACCCCTGGTAACCACCAATAATTTTGATTTCTATATATGTTTCTTTTTTTTCCCCCAGCCTATCTAGGAATTTTCCCTCCCATCCCTGGTAACCAACAAAGAATATTTCCTTCCATATATAAACATTTTCTTGACAATTTCCAATAGCAGAATAATACAATTGACTTTTGTGATTGATTTATTTTATTCAGCATAATGTCCTCCAAGTTCATCCATGTTATGCAGTGTTTTTCAGATTATAAATCATTCTTTAGGGTTGCATAGTGTGTATGTACCACAGTTTGTTTATCCACTCCTCGGTTGATGGCCACTTAGGTTGTTTCCATCTCTTTGCTACTGTGAATAGTGCTGCGATGAATGTGAGTGTGCATATAGCTATTCATGTCCTGTCTCTCACTTCTTTAGGATATATACCTAGTAATAGGATTGCTAGATCAAATGGTATTTCTTTTTCTAACATTTTAAGGAATTGCCATACCAATTTCCGGAGTGGTTGTATCATTTACAGTCCCACTGCCAGTGTATGAGACTCTCAATCATTCCACCTCCTCACCAACATTTGGCATGTTCTGTCTTGTGGAACTTTGCTATTAATGCAGGGGTAAAATGGTATATCATGTTGTTTTGATTTGCATCTCTCTAACAGCTAATGATCATGATCATATCTTCGTATGTTTGTTATTGTCTGCCTAAAAATATTTTCTTTGTTAAAGTTTTTGTCTTCTGTCATTTTTTAATGGGATTGTTTATCTTTTTGATGTTGAGCAGTTGGATGTTCTATAAATTACAGAGTTAAGTCCTTCGTCCAATATGTCATTGTCGAATATATATATATATATTTTTTTTTTTTTCCATTCTGCAGGTTCTATTTTTACTCTTTTGGAGAAGTATTTTGATGCATACAAGAATTTAATTTTTAAAAAGTCCCAATCATCTAGTTTATCTTCTGTTGTTTGTGCATCCTGGATTATGCTTGATAGTCTATGCCATAAATTATGGCTCCTATATTTTCCCCTTTGAGGACCAAGGTATGCCTGACACAAGCCATGGCAATTTTGATCACTTCGTATGCATGTGAGAGCTAGACAATGAATAAGGAAGACTGAAGAAGAGTCAATGATTTTGAGTTGTGATGCTGGTGAAGAATGCTGAAAGTACCATGGACTGCTAAAAGAACTAACAAATCTGTCCTGGAAGAAGTGCAGTGAGAACGCTCCTTGGAAGCAAGAATGGTCAGACTTCGTCTCACTTGCTTTGGCCATATTGTAAGAAGGGATTGTTCCCTGGAGAAAGATATCATGCTTGGTAAAGTGAAGGGTCAATGAAATAGGGGAAGGCCCTCAATAAGATAGATGGGCACAGTAGCTACAACAATGCGCAGGAGCATAGCAAGGATCATGGAGCTGGCACAGGACTGAGCAATGTTTCATTCTACTGTATATAGGGTCAACAAGAGTCAGAGACAACTCGACAACACCTAATGACAAAAACAAATTTTTCCCTATTGTTTCTTTGATAAACTTATTTTTTTACATTTCACATTTAAGTCTTTGATCCATCTAAAGTTAGTTTTTGTGTATGGTGTGACGTATAGATCTTGTTTCATTTTTCTGCAACTGGATATCCAGTTTTGCCAACAGTGTTTGTGAAAGAGATTATCTCTTCCCTATTGAATAGATTCTGGCCCTTTGTGAAAGATCAGCTGATCATAGGTTGATGAATCTACTTCTGAGTTCTCAATTCTGCTCCAAAGGTCTATGAGGCTATTGATGTACCAATACCAGGCTGTTTTGACAACTGTAGGTGTGTAGTACTTTTGAGATCTGGAAGTGTGAGACCTACTTTGTGCTTCTTCAGTAGTGTGTTGCTTATCTGAGGTCTCTTTCCATTCCATATAAAATTTGTGATTAGTACCTTCATGTCTTTAAAGAATGTTGATGGAATCTGGATGAGGATTGTATTGAATGTTTATATTGCTTCAGGTATAATTGACATTTTCCCAATGTTCAATCTTCCTATCCATGAGCATGGTATGTTCTTCCATTTATATAGATGTCTTATGGTTTCTTAAAGCAATGTTTTATAGTTTTCTTAGTATAGGTCTTTTGTGTTCCTGCTAAGATTTATTCTCAACTATCTTATCTTTTTGGTAGCTATTGTAAATGGTATTGATTTCCTTGTTTTCTTTTCAGAAAGTTCTTTGCTGGCATAGAGAAATCCAACTGATTTTTGTATGTTGATCTTGCAGTCTGCCACTATGCTAAATCTTTCAATAAGTTTCAGCAATTTCTTTACTGAATCTCTTGGGTTTTCTATATATATGATCATATCATCTGCAAAGAGGTATAGTTTGACTTCTTCCTTACCAATGTGGATGTCTTTGATTTCCCACCTTGCCTTATTGCCCTGGCAATACAATGTTGTATAGAAGTGGAGATAGAAGGCATCCTTGTCTGGTTCCTGTTCTCAAGGAGAATGATTTCAGTCTCTCTGCCTTGAGAATAATGTTGGCTTTGGTTTTGCATATATGCACTTTGTTATGTTGAGGAATTTCCTTTCTGTTCCTATTTTTCTGAGAGTTTTTTTTTTTTTCAATCAGGAATAGTTATTGGATTTTATCAAATTACTCTTCTGCATCTATTGATATGATCATGTGTTGTTTTTTTTTTCCTTTATTTTACTTATGTGATGGATTATGTTGATTGTTTTTCTAATGTTGAACTATCCTTGCATACCTGGCATGAATCCCACTTGGTCATGATGCATTATGTTTCTCATATGTTGCTAGAGTCTATTGCCTAGTATTTTGTTGAAAATTTTTGCATTTGTATTCATGATGGATATTGGTCTGTAGTTTTCCTTCCTAGTGGTGTCTTTGCCTGGTTTTGATATCAGGCTTATGCTTGGTTCATAAAATTAATTTGGAAGGATTCTACCATTTTGTATGTTCTGGAATAGATTGAATAGGCTTGATGGCAGCTCTCCTCTGAATGATTGGTAGAATATTCCAGTGAAACCATCTGAGCCAGGACATTTTTTTGGTTGGTAATTTTTTTATTACCTTTTCAATTTCTTCTGTTGTTACAGGTCAGTTTAAATTTTCTACCTCAGTCTGTGTTAGTTTATGTAACTAATGTGTTTCTAGAAATCTGTCCATTTCTTTTGGTTTTCAAATTTGTTGCACTACAGTTCTTCCTTTGTTGTTGTTGTTATGTGCCATTGAGTCAGACCCGACTCATAGCAACCCCTCCTTGGGTTTCCGAGGCAGTATCACTATGGAAGTAG
>NW_006923664.1:0-7438 GCF_000298275.1 Orycteropus afer afer | reverse complement strand
CAGAGTCGATTTGATGGCAACTGGTGATAGTGATGATTCTTCCAATACTGTGGACCAACTGTATACAATTTTTGTTGTTATTGTTGTTATGTGCCATTGAGTCAGACCCGACTCATAGCAACCCCTCCTTGGGTTTCCGAGGCAGTATCACTATGGAAGTAGATTGCCCCATCTTCTTTCCAAGGTGTGGCTTGTGGATTTGAACCACCAGCCTTCTGGTTAACATTCAAGTGCCTTAGGCACTATGCTCCCAGAGCTGCTACAGTTCTTCCTAGTATCCTTATATTATTTTTTTTTTATTTCTATTTGTTCTGTTGTGATGTCATCCTTATTCATTCCTTATTCATGCTATTTGCATTTTTCTCCTTCTTTTCTTTTGTTAAGTTTGACAGTGGTTTGTCAATTTAATTAATCTTTTAAAAGAACCAACTTCTAGTATTATCAATTTTTGCTATTGTCTTTCTATATTCTGTTTCATTATTTCTGATTGAATATTTCTTTTCTTCTGGTGAGTATAGACTTTTTTCCTGTTCTTTTTCTAATTGTTAGAGATGTTGGGTTAATACGTTGTTTTGGCTTTTTCTCTCTTTTTTTGATATTTCCATCTATTGCTATAAATTAGCCAATGATCCGTGCTTTTGCTGTGTCCCAAAGATTTTGATAAATTATACTTTCATTCTCATTGATTAAAGTTTTTTTTTTTAATTTCATTTTTTATTTCTTCTATTAGCCAATCTTTTTTGAGGAAAGCATTATTCAGTCTCTTTGCATTTGCTCTTTTTTCCATTGCTCTTCCTAGCATTGATTTCTAATTTTATAGCATTAATATATGAGATATTTTGCAGTATTGCAACGGTTTTAAATTGATTGAGGCTTGCTTTGTGGCCTAACATACTGTCTATCATGGAGAATGTTCCATGTGTGTTGGAAAAGATTGTATATTGTGGAGTTGTTGGATGAAGTGCTCTGTAGATGTCTATAAGGTCAAGTTGGTTGATTGTATTGTTTAGTTCTTCTGTATCTTTGTTGAGCTTCTTTACAGTTATTCTATGTTTTATTGAAAGTGGTGTATTAAAGTCTCCTACTGTTACTGTGGATTCATCTACTTGTCTTTTCAATTCTATTAAAGTCTGATTTATATATTTTGGAGTTCTGACATTGGGTACTTAGACAATGTATTATTGTTATGTCCTCTTATACAATTGATTCTTTAATCATTACATAATGCCCTTCCTTCTCTCTTATGGTCATTTTTGTCTTAAAGTCTATTTTATCAGAAATTAATATTACCACTCCTGTCCTTTATTGGTTGTCATTTGCTTGACATCTTTTTCCAAACTTTGATTTTTAGTATATTTTTGTCTTTATGGCTAAGGTGAATCTCTGTGGACAATATATCAATGGGTCATGTTTTCTTATCCATTTGCAAACTCTCTGTCTCTTGAGTGGTACATTTTATCCATTTACATTCAGCGTAATTATTGACAAGTATGAATTTATTGAGGTAACTTTGTTATGTGCTTTTTCATTGTGTTGCTCGATTCTTTGATCCATAACATTTTCTTTGCTGAGCTCATTTTGTTTAGGAATCCATATTATCATCTCCTTATTGCTATTGTTTTAGTATTTGTTAAATACTTGTGCTTGTCCTTTTATTATTTATTTTGATGTGGAGGTTTATTATTTTTCTTTGAGGTTACCCTAGAATTTATAATTTTCTTTCCAAGTTTAAAACAGTCTGTTCTACCTCTCAATTGTCTTGACTTCCTCACCACTTAGAAGTTTTGTAACTACACTATTTGTTCCCTCTTTTTGGTTTGTAGTTGTCCTCATTTACCAACTGATGTCTCCAGTTCCATGTTGACAGTCTTGTAAGATTATTTCACTTTGGATATTTCTATACCTGGGTTTGGATTATGCCATCATGTGTGTTAATCATCAGTTGTTGTTTGTTATTGTTGGCTTTCTGTCTGAAGGAGTCCCTTTAACATCTTTTGTAATGTTGGTCTGATTTAATGACTATCTCTAATTTCTGCTTCTCTGGAAATCTCCTAATTTCACCCTCATATTTAAGGGACATTTTGCTGGCTATATAATTCTTGGTTGGGGATTTCTTTTTTTCTTTCAGAGTTTTACATATTTCATCCCATTGCCTTCTTGCCTACATGGTTTCTGCCAAGAAATCATAGCGTAGGCTTATTGGTTGCCTTTTGTAGGTAACTTTTCATTTTCTCTGTGGGGCTTTTAGGATTCTTTGCTTGTCTTTTGTTTTGGTGAGTTTGATGATGATATGTCTTGGTGATTTTCTTTTGAGGTCTATCCTGTTTGGGGTTCATTGAACTTCTTGAATGGATATATTGTCATATTTCATCATATTAGGGAAATTCTCTTTTGTGGTGTAGTAAATTACATGTTGTAATTTTTCTAGCCATAGTTTTTGTAACACTCACTTTATTGTATGCAACTGAGTAGCTGATTGATAAAGTTATCTACCTGGGGCAGCACAAAGTAATCTTCTGGGAAGTTCATTCTTTCTCTGGTGTGTAGAATTCTGCTGTTGAGATTGATTAGTTTTGTCACTCTGCCAGGCTTAAAATGAGCCCTCCTAAAGGCAGAAAGGAATCTCTCTCACTGCCGGCTGAGAGAGACACACTGCTGAGAGAAAGAGATGTGCTGCTGAGAGAGATGCAGTGCTGAGAGAGACAAGCTACTTAGAGAGACAGAGAGAGACTGCCAGCTGAGAAAGATGGTGTGGTGGTTAACTCTGTATGTCAACTTGGTTGGGCCTAGGTGAGTGGCTGGTAGCTGCTGGTAGTTATTCCCCATAATGAGACTGGCAATCAACTCCATGGTGGGACCTATCACAAGCAGCTGAGTAGCTGCTTTGGGTATGTGGTCTGCTTCCCATATATAAGAAGCAGCTTTGGGAATGTTCTCTAGCTTCTGGCACACTTGGACCCTGCATGTAGCCATGTTGTTGTTTAGCAGATTGCCATGCTCTGCTGACCTTGGGACTTACAATGTACTTGAATTAATGGCCTGCTGTGTGCTTGGTAACATCAGGACTGTGCCATTTTATTTGTCAACCTTGGGATTGTTAGCCTCAGCAGCCAGTAGCTTCCTGAGTGAACAGATTCCTCTAGCTTCAGTGGGCTGGGAACAAGAGGCAGAGCTGAAGCTCAAGGTCAAGGGGCTTTCACACAGCTGCTCCTGAACTGTAAGAGAATAAAATCCTGCTTGTTAAGGCCATACCACTTGGGGTATATTACTGTCAGAGTAGTACTAGGTAACCAGAACAGAATATGGTACCAAAAGAGTGGGATGCTGCTCTGACAGATACCTAAAATGTAGAAACAGGAGTGGATTACATCATTGACCAAAGACCCTGGCAAAGAGACTTCAGTATATAGCATGAGAGATGGCAGGAACAGAGCCCAGAGACTGGCATGAGAGATGGCAGATCAGAGCCAAGAGACTTGCATGAGACAGTGACACCTTTACCAATGGAGGAGAAAGCCTTTGGGTAGGCGGCTTCCTGGTGGAGTGGGTTGCCTTCGGGCATTAACTGGTAGAAAATACTGACATGAAAGGTGGAAGGTTGGCCGGCCCATGGAGCATGAAAGCTGAGTGCTTTTTGGACAGAAAGATTTCTGGCAGAGTGGGTTGCCTTCAGCATTAATCAGCAAAAGCGCAGAGATCAACGAAACAGGAAGCAGAGCTGACTCAACCTTAAGGGTAGGACCATGGCCTTTGGATGTGGAACCACCATAGGGCCCTAGGTTTCAAAGATCCAGACCTTCAACAGCTTGGTTCTGAAGTGTGGGGCTGCTTGTTCATGTAGGCCAGTGGGATGGAGCCATATCTGCTGCCCGAGAGAAAGGGGACAAGGCTGCCATGCCCAAGAGGGAAAGAAACAGGGCTTACCAGGCCAAGGGGGTGAGGCCACCACTCAAGAACTAGGGGACTGGAGTCACTCAGAGGAGGAGACCTGTACAGATACCACTCATTGAAGATCTGTACAGGTGCAAGTTGACAAGGTGTGGAATTGTGGTGGTTAAGTCTGTGTGTCAACTTGGCTGGGCAGCTGCTGCTAGTTATTCCCCATGGTGAGACTGGCAGTGAACTCCATGGTGGGATCTACCACAAGCAGCTGAGTAGCTGCTTTGGGTATGTGGTCTGCTTCCTGTATATAAGAAGCAGCTTTGGAAATGGTCTCTAGCTTATGGCACACTTAGACCTTGCAGGTAGCCATGTCATTGTTTAGCAGCCTGCCATGCTTGGCCAACCTTGGGACTTACAATGGACTTGAATTAATGGCCTTCCATGTGGTTTGGTAACATCAGGACTGTGCCATTTTATTTGTTGACCTTAGGCTTGTTAGCCTCAGCAGCCAGTAGCTGCCTGAGTGAACAGATGCCTCTAGCTTCAAGGGGCTGGGAGCAAGAGGCAGAGCTGAACCCCAAGGTTGAGGGGCTTTCACACAGCCCCTAGAACCTGTCATTTTGAACTTGGACTTCTAGCCTCCTGAACTGTAAGAGAATAAACTCCTGTTTTTTAAGGTATTTCTATTTGTGGTATATTCCTGTCAGAGCAGTACTAGGTAGCCAGAACAAATGGCCAGCTGAGAGAGATGGCTGGCTGAGAGAGATGACCAGCTGAAAGAGATGACTGGCTGAAAGAGATTGAGCATATTCCTGAGCTTGAATTGAAGCCTGTTGCTTCCCTAATAAACCCATAATGAGTTCTGTATGGCCACTGTAATGAATTATTGAATCCAGCAGAGAGGTAGGTGCCACGAGAAGGATGGTTGGTGTCAAGGTTAGTAAGAGGGCTGGAAGGTAGTGGCATGTCTGGCCTTACAAGAATAGGCCTTGGACTGCTGATGGCAACTCTGTCTCCCTCTTGTGGAGTTAGAGGAGGTCAAAAGATGCCACCTCCTTTCCTCTTTAACATCTTCTAGTAAGTTGTAAATAATTTTCTCTGTGGTTTTATTTGTCTCTTCCTGTTCTGGAATTCTGATTATAAATAAGTTATTCCTCTTGATGGTAACCAACATGAATCTTGTTGTTGTTGTTGTTGTTGTTACGTTCCATCGAGTCAGACCCGACTCATAGCGACCCCTCCTTGGCTTTCTGAGACAGTATCACTATGGAAGTAGATTGCCCCATCTTCCTTCTGAGGAGTGGCTGGTGGGTTTGAACCTCCAGCTTTCTGACTAGCAGTCAAGTGCCTTAGGCACTATGCTACCAGAGGCTTTCTTTATTTTGTTTTGATTTTTTTTTTCCAACTGATCCCTCAACAAAGTAGTATTGAGGTATTTGTTTTCAATCTCATTAATTTTGTTTTCCATTGATTCAATTCTATACCTTTGCTCATTTTGTGTGCTATCTATTTCTGAAATCTTAGTATTAATCTTCTGCATTTCTATTTGTTGTTTTGGCATTGTTTCTAATTTTTTGTTTATTTTGTCAATTTGTTCTTGCATTACTTTCTTAAATTCTTCTAGAGTTTTGTCTGTGTTTTCCTTAATTTTATCAGTGTTTTTTCTTGATCTTGTCCTTGGTTTCCTTGATCTGTCTCTCAATTTGTTGAAGGTACCCAAATATAATTCTTTTGAATTCCTTTTCAAAGAGTTCCAATGCTGCTTCTTCCTCATGGATGTTTTCTGGATTTGTATCCTGGACCTTTGTTTCTACTACTTTATCTTGCTTTTTGTGTGTACTCTTATGGTATGTTATCTCTGAGACATTACACATTGGTTGCATTTATGTTTAATTTGTAGTTGTATAATGGTGTGATTCACACAAGATTTTTTTTTTTTTTCCCTTCATTTTGTTTTAATATATTGGTGTGAGCAGAGTACTGTTGTTGTTGTTATTATGTGCCATTTAGTTGGACCCGACTCATGGCAACCCCTCCTTGGGTTTTTGAGGTGCTATCACTATGGAAGTAGATTGCCCAACCTTCCTTCCAAGGAGTGACTGGTGGGTTTGAACCACTAGCCTTCTGGTTAGCAGTCAAGTGCCTTAGGCACTATTCTATCAGAGCTCCTGAGCAGAGTACTGTGCTCTCTATTTGGCAGTTGTTAACACTTAGGTCCTTAACACTTGTCTCCTAGTGAGTGTGACAGGGAATGTGAGTATGTGCACAGATCTCTATTAGTTGCTCATAAAGAACAGTTGAGGGTGAGTTGAGCTGATATTGGCTGCTGTCTGTCTTTGAACAGTTGGTATAAAAGCAAGTGATTGCCCTCACTAAGTGGGTGGGGCTTCAGGAGGTGCAGGTACAGTTGTTGTGTGGGAACTGTTGCTGTTTCCCATTCAGTCAAAAAAAGTGAGAAAACATTAAAAAAAAAAAAAAAACAGAAAACAAAAATCTCAAACCACATAAACCAACAGGAACAACCACACACACAAAAAGAAATGCAATAAATAGGGGGAAGAAAATTTTTCAAAATATATTAATAAAGGATTAAAGGAAGATAATGAGAAAAAGCAAACAAAAAATAAAAGCCAAAATGTTGGAGATGCAGGAATAAGAGAAAAAAAAAAGAGTGAAAGAAAGGTAAAGAAAAAAATGGAAAAACTGCAAATGGAAAAACAAGGGATGGGAAGGAGCAAAGGAAAGAAAAAATAAGGGAACCAGGGCAAGGAAAGAGAGAAAATGTAATATGGAAAAAAAAAAAAAAAAAGAACCAGATATGGGAAAGGGGGAAAAAAAAAACAGGGAAGGGGGGAGGGAGGAATAAAGAAGGAAAATAGAAAACAAAACTGAGGGGTGGGCAGAGAGCTCAGCACACAGGCTCTGTCAGGGCACAGACCAGGTTGGAATTCCTGCTGATCAAGAAGGTGGCTAGAGGTGGGGGATAGCCACATCCCTGTTCACTAAGAAGGTATGGAGTATAAGAACAACAAGGGGAATATTGCACCTTTCCATTTGTCAGCCTCCAGTGCAGTTGCATCTGCTGTGCCCAGTCAGCTGAGACCTCTCTTATGTCACTTTCCATTTAAGAATGTCATTTGCATTACATCTAAAATGGCCACACACACTGCCTACAAATCTTTAAAAGCTGATTCCTAGGTTGCTATTGGGAAATATTCAAAATAGCTGTGTCCCAGGACAGCCTGCTCTCAGCCACTACATTTGTCTCCTCACTCACTGTTTCATTCAAGTTCTTCTACTAGTTGGTATTTAATCCGCTTCCTTATCCCTCCCTTCAAAGCTCAGGGTTCTAAGATCATCTTCTATATCAGTTTCAATTGGTTTCTCATTACTTTGTTGTGTAGATTGTCTGCCTATTGTGCCATCTTGCGGGAACTCCTCTGCTAGAGACTCTTTTAACAAATATTATACCACGAATATTAATACTTTTGATGGAGCAAAGGAGTTTGTTTCATAGAAAACATGAACATCAACTTCTCAAAACAAAAAAGAGATG
>NW_006923663.1:24184-24760 GCF_000298275.1 Orycteropus afer afer | reverse complement strand
GTGATCAATTGATTTTTGACAAAGGTGCAAAGGCAGTTAAATAGAAGTATTCTTTTTAACAAATGATGCTAGAATAATTAGACATCCATATGCAAAAACAAAAGAACACTGATGGCTCAATGATTAAGTTCTCAGCTGCTAACCAAGCCAGCATTCCATGGGAGAAAGACTTTGTGATATGCTCTCATGAAAATTATAGCCTAAACTCTAACAAAAGAAAAGAAAGAGAAGATGCAAATCGCCAGAACAGTAAACGAAAAGGGTGTCACCACAACAGAACCAACTGAAATAAAAAAGATACTGACAGAATATTATAAAAAACTGTACTCCACCATATTTGAAAACCTAGAAGAGATGGATAAGTTTCTAGAAACACAAGACCTGTCTAAACTATGCCACTTAGAGACAGAATACTTAAACAGACCCATAACAAAGGAAAAAATTGAACAGGTCATAAAAAAACTTCCCACAAGAAAAAGTTCTGGCCCTGATGGCTTCACTAGAGAATTTTACCAAATATTCAGGGAAGAGTTGACACCCATACTACTCAAGCTATTTCAGAACATAGAAAAAGAT
>NW_006923663.1:22302-23459 GCF_000298275.1 Orycteropus afer afer | reverse complement strand
TTTGAACCACCAGCCTTCTGGTTAGCAGTCAAATGCCACCAGAGGGCATATATGCAAAGCCAACAGTCAATATTATTATTAATGGAGAAAGATTCAAAACATCCTCCTTGGAACCAGACAGGGATGCCCTCTATCACTACTTCAATTTAACACTGTATTGGAAGTCCTAGCCAGGGCAATAAGGCAAGAAAGTGAAATAAAAGGAATCCAGATTGACAAAGAGGAAGTAAATCTATCTCTATTTGTGGTTGATATGATCCTATACGTAGAAAACCCAAGAGAGTCAGCTAAAAAACTACTGGAACTAATGGAGAGGTTCAGCAAAGTGGCAGGATACAAGGTAAACACACAAAAATCAGTTGGATTCCTCTACACCAAAAAAGAGACCTCTGAAAAGAAAATAAGGGAAACAATACCATTTGCAATAGCTACTAAAAAGGTAAAATATCTAGGAATAAATCTTACCAGAGACACAAAAGACCTGTACAAAGACAACTATAAAACACTACTACAGGAAACAACAAGGGATCTACATAAATGGAAGAACCTGCCTTGTTCATGGATAGGTAGGCTGAATATCGTGAAAATGTCAATATTCCCTAAAGCAATCTACACATTCAGTACAATCCCAATCCAGATATCAACAAAATTTTTTAAGGACATGGAAAAAACAATTACTAACTTTATAACAGACCTGGGATAAGCAGAGCACTACTGAAGAAGAAGAGCAAAGTGGGAGGTCTCACACTCCCAGATCTTAAAACCTACCATATAGCCACAGTAGTCAAAACAGTGTGGTATTAGTACAGACAGACCAATAGAACAGAATTGAAAACCCAGAAATAGACCCATCCATATATGGATGATTGATTTTTGAACAAGATCCAAAACCCATTAAATGGGGAAAGAGATAGCCTCTTTAACAAATAGTGCTGGCAAAATTGGATATTCATTTGCAGAAAAATAAAACAAGACCCAAACCTCACCCCATACACAAAAATAAACTCAAGTTGGATCAAAGACTTAAATGTAAAACTCAAAACTATAAAAATCATCAAAAATAAAATAGGGGCAAATCTAGGAGCCCTAATTTATGGCATAAATAGACTATCAAACATAACGCAGAATGCCCAGGACTTAGAAGAAAAGCTAGATGA
>NW_006923663.1:17308-20257 GCF_000298275.1 Orycteropus afer afer | reverse complement strand
AACATTGGGGAAAGGGAGGACACTGAATTGTACACATAAGATATAGATGATAGAGGCTAATACTGATATATCCACAATACTGCATTACCATTAACACCAAACACCAGGCAAACACAAAAACATCTGAGAAGGTCAGATGGTCAGTGAACAGGATTATACTCTAGACCAAGGTAGATTCAGCTGAGGCTAATCTTGCACAGATACCAGTGATACAAAATACCCTCAATCCTTACAGAAACAACAGAAGACAGACATAGAGCAATCCCTCACAGACAGCCAGACACTGTGGGAGAGAGATCCAATGGATCTACCAACTGAAGACCATGGTATTGGGGGACACCAGATTCAACTGACACAACAAAATACATAAAAATCTTGTTCCACAACCTACATTGGTGAGTAGCAACTGGGGTCTTACAAGCTTTCAAGTGGCCATCTAACATGCAGCTAATGGTCTCCTATCATCTGAAGCGAAGAAGAAAAAAAAAAACCCTGCTGCCATGGAGTCAGGTATGACTCATAGCGACCTCTCCTTGGGTTTCTGAGGCAGTGTCACTATAGAAGTAGATTGCCCAACCTTCCTTCCGGGGAGTGGCTGGTGGGTTTGAACCACCAGCCTTCTGGTTAGCAGTCAGATGCCTTAGGCACTACGCCACCAGAGCAAAGAAGAGTGCAAAAAACCAAAGGCATTTGGAAGCAACCAGCCCTAGAACATGATGGCCCTCGAGACCAGACCGGCTAGGTGGTGCTCAGCTCCCAATGCCAACCACTTGGGAAAGGATCAAAACTGGAGATCCTGGTTAGAGTGGGAGGAAAAATGTGGAACACAATCCAACAACACAATAATGACCAGAATTACTGGTCAGATGGACTCTGGTGGGACCCTCAATACTATGGTCCTGGGATACACTTCAGACCTGGAATAAAACTCACCCCCAGGGGCTGGCTTTCAGCCCAATAGTAAACAAGACATACATGCAGACCACTCAACCCAGGGTGACGCACCCACGTACCCTATGGAAATGCATCCCTTGGAGCAATCAACCACAGGGCACCAGAGGGGCAACATTGCAGGCACACAGGAGGGCATAACTATGAGGGGCATGGGAGCTGGGGTGGGTTACTGGGAAGGGAGGGGAGGAGAGTGGGTTAGGGTTGGGGACGGTAATTGGGGAGTGAAACCAAATGTACATTGTTGAATGTAAAACAAACTCTGCTCCATAAATTTGCGCCTAAAGCACAATTAAAAAAAACTATAGCCTAGAAAACCCTGTGGGGCAATTCAACATTGTCACATGGGGTCACAATGAGTCAAAATTGATTGGATGGCACCTCATGACAACATGAAAAAACACGAATCTTGATCGATACCTCATACTCTATACAAAAATTAACAAACAGATTAAAGACCTTTATGTAACATGTAAAATTAGAAACTTATAGAACAAAACACAGGATTAAATCTCTGTGGCTGTGGTTTAGGCAAAGATTTCTTAGTAGAATGACAAAAGCGCTATAAAGAAAAAAAAGATAAAAACACTATATAAAAGAAAAAAATCAATAAATGAGACTTACTCAAAATTTTTGCTGTAGGGAAGACACTCTTAAGAAGATGAAAAGACAGGCTGCACACTGGGAGGAATTTATCTGCAAATCACATATTTGACAAAAGACTTGTATCCAGAATATATGAATAACTACTAAAATTCAATAACAGGGCAAGGAGCCCAGTGGAAAAATAAGCAACAAGGTGAAAGAACTACACAAAAGAAGATACACAGACAGCAAGTAAATATATGGAAAAAATGCTCAACATCATTAGTCACTAAAGAAACGCACTTTACAGCCACAGCACATCTATCTAAACCACTAAAATTAAAACCCTGACAGTGCCAAATGCTTACAAGGCTGAGGAGCAAATGGACATCTCAGTATATCTGCTGGACATGCCATTGTGCAGAACAGTCTGGGAGGTTCTCGTAACGTTAATCATATACAGGGAGCTCTGGTAGCATAGTGCCTAAGGCACTTGACTGCTAACCAGAAGGCTGGCAGTTCAAACCCACCAGCCACTCCTCGGAAGGAAGATGGGGCAATCTACGTCTGCAGTGATACTGCCTCGGAAACCCAAAGAGGGATCGCTATGAGTCGGGTCTGACTCGAGGGCATGTAAAAACAACAATCATATACATACCATATGGCTCAGCAGTTCCACTCCTAGGTATTTGTTCTAGTTCAATGAAAACACATTCACACAGAAACTTGTATGTGAATGTTCATAGCAGCTTTATTCCTAATTGCCAATTGGAAACAACCTAAATGTCCTTTAATTGGTAAATGGGAAAATATAGTGTGATACACTCATATTGTGAAATACTATTTAGCAGTAAAAAGGAACAATATTGATGCTCAAAACATGAGTAAGTCCAAATGCATTATTCTAAGTAAAAGAAGCCAGACTCAAACGTTTATGTTCTGTATAATTCTATTTATATGTCATTCTGGAAAAGGCAACGATATAGGGGCAAAGAATAGATCAGTAGTTGCCAGGGGTAAAGGGTGGAGAGAGGCTTTGACTTTAAAGGAAGAGAACACAGATATCTGGGCAAGTGGGAAAACTATTCTGTATTCTGATTATGTTAGCAGTTCCATGATTCTATGTTTGTCACAATCACAGAACCAGGTATCAAAAGAAAAGGTAAATTTTACTGCATATAAATTTAAAAATAAGTTATTATTAAAAACAAAATTCAGTCTGAAAAAAAAATACCTAATCAATATTTCTCTAGATCCATCGCAGAGAGGATGCCAAGTATTAGCCCCACAACAAACATTGTGTGTGTGTGTGTGTGTGTGTGTGTGTATGATTTGGGTGAAAGTTTACAGAGTAAATTCACTTTCCATACAGCAGCTCACATACACTTTGTCTCATGACATTGACTACAATTT
>NW_006923663.1:15747-16678 GCF_000298275.1 Orycteropus afer afer | reverse complement strand
CCACAAGTCCAACTACTCTCTCTTCCTCTGGGTAGCTGGCTGTGCCCAAGAAGTGACTACAAACTTGTCCCTTGTCAGCTCTGCTATACACCTGGGAATTCTTGCAGAACAGAGCAATATACTTGTAGAAACATTGTCTCCCAACCCTATACATGGCCTTGGGCACACTGCCCCCTGAATAGACATACCTAATAGTTCAACCTGTAACAAACAAACATTTTTAAACATTCAACCTGTTAGTAAAAAATGAAATTTAATCAAATGAATGCCATTTTGCCTTTCCATTATATACATTTTAAAAAATTGAATAATAGTCACCAGTACTGCCAAAGGTATTATAAACTGGGCATTGTTGAACACAATTGGTAGACATGCAAACGTGCATAGCCTTTTTGGAAAACAAAATGGTAGTATGTATAAGAACCTTGGGTGTGTTCTTACTGCTTGGAAAAGTGATGCTAACTTCTAGAATTCAAATCTCAGGAAATTATCAGATTCTGATGAGGATTGTTATCTTTTCTGCCTTGAAATGCTGTTTCTCTTATCACTGGGTAGATGTGTGATGGGCCCCAAACAAACATTGCCAACTATCTGGATGGCAACTGACTTCCATAAAACATCTGCTTCTAGCCTGCAGCCGGGTAGAAAGAGGAGCCTTTCTCTTCCTGGACATATTTGGTCAGGATGCTGCCTTCTGTGTAACAGCACTCAAAAGCTGTTAAACTCACTGTGAATGACTAAAGGTTATCAGTGATGATTGCATTCCTAATGAGTAAGTGAGCGATACCCTTTGCCATTCCCATTGAGAATAAGTAGTAAGGCAGACTTACTACTTCATGAGACACAAGGCCAGGAGACCAGATGGGAGAAAATCGAAAAGGCAGGCGAGTCAGTTCAGCAGACACTGGGGACTGCTCAGAAAGCCAGGGAG
>NW_006923663.1:13171-15482 GCF_000298275.1 Orycteropus afer afer | reverse complement strand
TCCACCAGTGACCCCATCCCCTAATAACTCCTGCTTTCTTTAATGTTAACTGGTTTCCAGTCATCACCTTGCTGTGTGTTCTTCTCTGGATGCTTGCTGCAACTACACTTCCCAGCTCTGGCTGTGTGCCTACCTATTTATACAACTGCCCCTGGCCTGGTTACAGTGCTTCCGAGACCCTCTCGGCACTGACACCTGGGAGCTCTCTTCTGTCCCCCGGCTCCTCCAGCCCCAACCCTACCTGCCAGTTACCCCATGCACACCCCACACATTCCCTCAGAGGTTATACCAGGCACTGTGTAGCATTATTGGATGCGACCACCTTATTGAAGAAACCGGGAATCTTTCCACAATAGTGTCTTTTAAGCAGAAGAACACCTCTCTGGATGCAGACTCTAACAATAGTGGCCATTCCTAACATTTACTGAGTAAGCACTTGCTGCGTGCTAGATGCTGTGCCAAGTGCTCTATATGCATCATAAATTATTACAATTTAATCCACACAGCAACACTATGATGTTAATACTGGTGTTATCATTATCATCATCCCCATTTTACACATGAGGAATTGAGCGCTCAGAAAGATTAGGCAATCTGCCTAGGGCAACAGACTAAACGAACAAACCAAAGACTGACTTGAACTCATTCATTTAAGAAGTGTTGATAGAGTATCTAGCATAGACCAGACACTACTATACTAGGTGTGGGGGCTGTAGTGGTGAAAAAGACAGACCCAGTGCCCTCAAGAAACTCATTGTCTAGCAAACTGTCTAACCAGTTAGGTAAGCCTCAGGCCTCTCTACCAAAACCAAACCAAGCTCACTGCCATCAAGTCAATTCTGACTCATAGTGACCCCCTTTGGGTTTCTGAGGTGGTAAATCTTTACAGAAGTAGATTGTCCAGTCTTCCTTCCATGGAGTGGCTAGTGGGTTTGGACCACCAACCTTCTGGTTAGCAATCAAATGCCTTAGACACTATTCCAGCAGAGCTCCTTCAGGCCTCTGTAGCTGCCCTAATTGGCCACAGAGTCAGTATGAAACCCATGTTCCGGTAAGACATCAAAGCCTCTGTCTTACCGGAAATAGTGCAGGAGGGAGAAACAGAAAGTCTTAGAAGTTCTCAAACTGAAATGAAGCTACATCCAATATGGCCAAGTGTAGACATTGTATGGATATTCTGTGTAGGTGTCTTGTTTTTGTTTTTAGGTTGCCACCTAGTCAGCTCCTACTCATGGTAACTCCATGTGTTTCAGAATAGAACTGCTACATGGAGTTTTCAATGGCTGTGACCTTTTGGAAGTACATCACCAGGCCTTTCTTCCAAGCTGTATCTGGGTGGATTCAAACTACCAACCTTTCAATTAGCAGCCCAGCACTTGACTGTTTGTGTCAGGCAGGGAATCAGTTTATCAGATGCACAGTAGTAAGTAGATAGGAGCCAGGACAGAGAAAGAACGGAGCTGGGAACTAATTCCCCAATCAGGGGGTCAGGAATGAACCTCCTGGTAGTCAAGAGAGGTGTCCTGTGAGAACTGGAAAGATTTGCCAAAGCCAGTCATAGCCTGGAAACCAGAAGGCCTTGCAGGAGGTAGAGTGTCCATGTTTGTCTGTGCTCAGAAGCACATCAGATATCTGAAAGCCAGGAAGCTAGGGTGGATCAGGAAATATATGGCCATCTGTGTTCTGCAAGAAGCAAGGAGCCAGTGAGTCGATAAGCAGTGAGTTTGGGTATCAAAGCAAGCAGAGGTTAAAACCCTGGAAGTCTGGGAGAGCAAGATAATGATACTGTCCACCACAACCCAGGGAAGAGCCTGATCCCGAGGCAGGTGTTGTGTGAACGAGGACTTCTTTCAAGTTTTCTCCCAGGAGGTATGAGGTCCTTTGGGCTGTGGGGGTGAGCATGGGGAAGGGTATGTGGCTCAGTGGTGTGCTGAAGTCAGAGAAAGCTGACTGTGCACATCTCTTCCCAGCTTCAGTTCAGTGCCTTCACATTTATAGCTTGAGATTTGCCATCGTGGGAGTGCTTACACTATGGAAATCAGCAAACGCTATACATCAGGGATTGCTGTTTATTTGTTGGAGAGCTGGCTGTTAAAAATTTGCCAGCAGACCAATAGTTTAAACCATAGTGCAGTGTAGTAAATTACACAATGCTGGCCAGGTTGTGGAGAGATTGGAATTCTCATACACTGTTGGTGGGATTGTGAAATGGTAAAACCATTGTGGCAAACAGTATGGCATTTCCTTTAAAACCCAGTGTTGGAATGAGCAACTGAGTAGCTCCTCATTGTAAATGTTATCCACCTGGGTT
>NW_006923663.1:10993-12505 GCF_000298275.1 Orycteropus afer afer | reverse complement strand
TTGTTGTTGTTATGTGCCATCGAGAATTTTAGGTAGGTACTTCCAAAAACCAAACCCACTGCCATCGAGTCAATTCTGACACATAGCAACCTCCATGGGGTTTCCAAGGCTGAAAATCTTTATGGAAACAAACTGCCTCATCTTTCTTCCAAAGAGCAGCTGGTGGGTTTGAAACACCAAACTTTTGGTTAGCAGCCAAATGCCTTAACTACTATATGACCAGAGCTCCTAGGTAGACACCTCAGCTAAAGCAAATCCCATGGAAAGACACCAGTGCTTTTGGGTAAAGCAGATAGAGCAAGGAGCCCAATGTGATAGAACTCTTCCCTGGGTGCTATTCACTATAGACTTTACATAGGGATTCCGTCTGTTAAATTTGTGTTCTGGTGACCTAGGGCCACTCTGACAAGAATATACCACAAATGGGATGGCCTTAAGAAACAAGAGTTTATTCCCTTACAGTTTGGAGGCTTTAAGTCCAAATTCAAAGTGTGAGGCTCTAGGGGTTTTGTGAAAGCCCCTAGACCTTAGGCTTCAGCTTTGCCTCTTGCTCCCAGCCCACTGGAGCTAGAGGCATCTCTTCACTCAGGCAGCTACTGGCTGCTGAAGCTGCCAAGCCCAAGGTTGACAAGTAAAGTGACACAGTCCCGATGTTACCAAACCACATGGCAGGCCATTAACTTAAGTCCATTGTAAGTTCCAAGGTTGGCAGAGCATGGCAAGCTGCTAAACAATGACATGGCTACATGCTGGGTCCAAGCATGCCATAAGCTAGAGACTATCCCCAAGGCTTCTGCTTATATGCAGGAAGCAGCCTACATTCCCAAAAGCAGCTACTCAGCTGCTTATGGTAGATCCCATCATGGAGTTGATTGCCAATCTCATCATGGGGAATAACTACCACCAGCTGCCCAGCCACTCAACCAGGCCCAGCCAAATTGACACACAAACATAACCACCACAATTGGAAACCAGAGATGTCTTTTAATCCATTTATTTGTTTATTCATTCATTCACCAAGTATAAACAGAGGACATATCATGTGCTAGCACTAGATCATAGCAGTGTCAAGACAGACCAAACTCTACCCTCATGGAAATTATTGCCCACACCCGAGTCCACAATCTAGCACCTGAGGGCCAGATGTGACTCATGACCTGTTTTCATATACACCTTGAGTTAAGGACAGTTGTTACAATTTTTTAAGAGCTGTTAAGAAAAAAAAAAAGAGTAAGAGTAATACAGTCTATGTGATAGAGGAGACAATGAGTGATCTACAAAGCCTAAACTACTTATCATCTGGTCTTTTCTAGAAAAGAATGACCAATCTTTGTTCTAGCCCATGAGCTAAACCTCCCTCCTCTGCAGCTGCTCTAATTGGCCATTAAAAGAGGAGGGTTTGAGCCCGAGAAAGAAGCATGAGTAGGTGAGGTGATGCTAACACTTATAAAGAACGGCTCTGGAGACCTCCTGGCTTACAGCTCAGCATTAGCCAACTAGACGTGTATATTT
>NW_006923663.1:8604-9638 GCF_000298275.1 Orycteropus afer afer | reverse complement strand
CTCTGTGCTGGTTGTTGCAGATGCACAGATGAGTCCAGAGGATACGGTCCAGAGGGGAAGCAGTCACAAGCAAAGAGGCAATGCTAAGATCTATATAGCACTGAGCTCCGCTTCAGAGGGAGCTGAACCGGTAAGCCTGGAGCCAGGTGCCAGGAAACGATGCCTTGCATCACCTGGAGGACCATGTTGGGAATAGGTCACAAAAAGAGAGAGACCACTGGAGAGCCCAACAAACATCCATGTGCCAGAAGAGAGAAGCAAGGGCCTAAGTCTGGAAGAGAGTAGTGGGTCTAGAGGCCAACCAGCTGGGAAGCTGGGATCAACCACCAGAAGTCAGAATGCAACAAGTGCAGTTGCAACAAGGGGACCCAGGCACGTTGGGTCTTCATATCACACAACCTTCCCTACCCCACGGCTTTATTCCTTGTCTTCTTTCCCAATAGTTGACACTCCCAGCTTTATGAACCAGAACTCATTGACATTGGTGCCCCCTAGTGCTAGGGAGAGGAGCCCTGGTGGCACAGTGGTCAAGTGCTCAGCTGCTAACCAAAAAGGTCACCATTTTGAACCCACCAGTCACTCCGAGGGAGAAATGTGGCAGTCTGCTTCTGTAAAGATTCAGCCTTGCTAACCCTATGGGGCAGTTTTACTCTGTCCTATAGAGTCACTATGAATCAGAATCAACTCCATGGCAACAGGTTTAGGTTTGGTATAGCTCTGGAGAAGACTTTTATGCTAATGATGCTCCTACTACTCCCTGCTGCTCTCCAGCTGACCTTCCCAAGATGAGCTTACAGCCTTCCTTTAAAAGAAATAGAGACAGGGTCCTTGTCTTACTCACATTTTTGCCCGGAAGCATTCCATCTGGAGCTAAAGGCTGCCAGTGACCTGAAGGCATTGATGGCTTCACCGTTCTCCCTCTGGGAAATGAAGTGACTTAGCCATCACTAAAACAAATATCCACAGTGTGAGTCATCAGCAGTTGTTTGCAGAGCAAAGAAATGTCAAGGTTGTTGGGTGTCTGAATGGAACTG
>NW_006923663.1:6471-7839 GCF_000298275.1 Orycteropus afer afer | reverse complement strand
GGCAGTGTTCAGCTCTGCTACACGTAAGGTCACTATGAGTCAGAGCCAACTCAGCAGCACTAACAACTACACAACCTCCAGGCTGAATTTCTTTCACTTGGGTATAAACGGTGTCTGAATCAACTTGGTTTTCTGCAGACACTGCTGCATGCTGGGTCCAAGCGTGCCATAAGCTAGAGACTATCCCCAAGACTTCTGCATGAAAAAGACAGAGTCCTCCAGAATGTCACAGAGAACCCTCTACTGTACTCTCATTGTCAGAGATGTTGAAAGAGAGTGGCAAAATGCCACAGGAAGTCCAGCGTGAGAGGAACGAGCCAGTCACCACCTCCCCTTCTTACTCACCCCTTATTGCACCTTTGTTTGCTCGGGCATTTCTCTGGCTTCTCATTTGCTCAGCCACTCCAGCTGATGTCCATTTCTCTGGATTCCAACCCACTGCTTCATTCCTGGTGATGAAGGGGCATTTCTTTCTGTTAAGCATGTCCTCCAGATACTCAAACCCTCGAGCCAGCTACCTAAGCTTGCCCCTGCCACTCACCTTCAAAGGTTGAGCCTAAGTAAACACAGTCAATTAATAAATCCTAAATATGTATATATGCTAGAATTACCACAGGAGGTCAGAAAAGGGAATAACCAGTGTAGCTCTTATAGAACAAATGACCTTGAATTTGAAAAGATAAAAAGACATTCCAATCTGGGAATAAAAAGTAAAGATATTGTCTTATTATTCCACAAGTGAATGGCTTTAACACACAGAAATTTATTCTCTCTCAGTTTAGGAGGCTGGAAGTCCAAATTCAGGGTGCCAGCCCTAGGGGAAGGTTTTCTCTTTTTGTCAGCTCTAGGGGAAGGCCCTTGTTTCCTTTTAACATCTATGGACCTCTGTCTTTGGATATTTCCATGTGTCTTCCCATCAGTCTTCCTCTGGGTCTAGAAGGTTCTCTGCACAGGGTCCCTGGGTCCAAAGGGCATGCTTCACCCTCAGCTCTTCTTTCTTGGTGATACTGAGGTCTCTCTGAGCTCTGCTCACTTATTCCATCTCTTTTATATCTCAAAAGAGATTGACTCAAAATACAACCTAATCCTGTAGATTGTTTCCTGCCTCATCAACATAACTGCCTCTAATCTTGCCTCATTAACATCATAGACATTAGTATTTACAACACATAGGATAATTATACCAGATCACAAAATTACATACTACTAAAAATCATGGCCTAGCCAAATTGACACGTACTTGGCGGGGGGGGGCACAATTCAATCCGTAACAGACACTCAAACTGAAAAGAGCTTTGGAACAAGAGGAAAAGAGAAAAGAAATAGGCCTAGCCTTTTGGGAAATAATGGTGGCACAACATGAAAAAC
>NW_006923663.1:2030-4981 GCF_000298275.1 Orycteropus afer afer | reverse complement strand
ACCCTGTGGACAACAGAACGAAACCCTGCCCAGTCCTGTGTCAGCCTCACAGTCCTTGCTCTGCTTGAGCCCATCGTTGCAGCCACTGTGTCAGTCCATCTCATTGAGGGTCTTCCCCTTTTTCACTGACCCCCTACTTTACCAAGCCTGATGTCCTTTTCCAGGAAATGGTCCCTTCTGACAAATGACCAAAGTACTTGAGATAATATCTGGCCATTCTCACTTCTAAGGAGCATTCTAGCTATACCTCTTCCAAGACAGATGTGTTTGTTCTTCTGGCAGTCCATGGTGTTCTTGGTTTTCTTTGCCAATGCCACAACTCAAAGGCATCAACTCTTCTTCGGTCTTCCTTAGTCATTGTCCAGCTTTCACATGCATATGAGGCAACTGAAAATATCATGGCGTGGGTCAGGTGCACCTTAGTCTTCAAAGGGACATCTTTGCTATTAAACACTTTAAAGAGGTCTTTTATAGCAGATTTGCCCAGTGCAATACATAATCTAATGTACATATATATATATTTATATATATCCAACTCTACAGCAGTGAGTATGGTTTGGTTTTTGGTACATATATTTATGTAGCAGATTTGCCCAGTGCAATACATAATATAATGTGTGTATGTGTGTGTGTATATATATAGATAGATAGATAGATATAGATATATAAATTTTAAAATTATTTTATATAAATACTGTTCTTGTTTAAAAGGTATTTTTTTATTCTGTATAGTAAATTCCTGCATTATACTTAAATATCATTTGATTCACAAAAAAATTAAATATATATGCCATTTTTAAGAATTATAAATCTTATTCTATGGCTCAAATTGACATTTTTTTACGTTTATTCTATGAAACATTTAAAAGCACAAGACTTTGTGCCTGAAAATAAGGGGGTTATGTTTAGGGGAGGCTGTATTCCTTATACACTTGGTGGAAATTCACAATGTACCTTAATATATTAAAAGTTCCAAGGTGCCCTGCCGTTACCCAATGGAGGCTAAGTGGCGTTTGCTGCAGCAAATGCTTTCTCAATGGAAATTAATCAATGTTGGTATTAATCTAATTGAAATCATTATATTCCAACTAGAGAGTTCAAAACATCCTCCTGGCCAAAATATCCTACATCTCTGAAAGTCATCGCAGGAGGCCCCCCACTTGCTTGAAGAGTGGTGATCTCCAGTCATCCAAAGAGGCCAGCAGTGTCCACATGACCACTTCACAATGATATCAATGACATGGAGCCCAGAATTCAAGCATCTGCTTGAGGTTGGGCTGCATAACTGTTAAATTCCCTTTCAACCCTGAGACTCCGTGGATTTTAATTGAGAACATTAAAAACTCTCTTTTCAGATCTCATCACTCATTTACCAGCCTCGAGCAAGCCGTTTCCCCTGTCCAGGTCCCACTTTCTTCATCCGTGAAATGAAGGGGTCTTTGTAGGAGGCCAGGGCTACCATCAGACTCTGGGTCACAATCTTTAGATCCCTGGGAGGCCTCTCTTCCAACTGCGACTCGCTCACACCCTCTGGTCTCCTGTTCCACAGCCTTCCTGAGAGCCTCTATTCTTTCTCTTTGTTGAGGAAGAAATGGTGTAAGCAAACAAAATCAGCAAGTGTTGTTCCCATGTGCACACAGAGCACAGCTGGTAAACAAAGAAAGTGGGTCAGAGGTGAAGCTGTTTTGCTGAATGAGTGTGAGAGGTCGGCTCACAAACCCACAGGGAGCACGAGAGAGCTCCAGTAATCCTAACACTTGCTCTGAAAAATCCGTTCACAGAACTTCCATGCTCGGAGTCCAGTCTCCCACCCCCCAGCTGGCTTCTTCTGAAAAGCCTAGACCCAAGGAAAGTCTGTGGGGTTTTTTGTTTTGTTTTTCTCCAAGAAAACAAATAGAAGTTAAAAAGAAAAAAGCCTGAGGCTCAATCAGAAAGAAACCTTCCCTCTCCCTTAAAAAAAAGCACCTGCAGCTGTTCCAAGCCAGCCCCAGGGCCCCACACCATTTGGCGTCTCTGAACCCCTGAGAGGTCTCCTTGTTGTGCCTGCTCCTCAAAGCCTGCAGAAAACCAGTCCCAGGCCAGGCTCTCTTCTAGGTGTTAAACAAGAACAAGGGAATGCTAAAGGGGGTTTATCGGGAATACTTTCCAATGTGGAATGAAATATCTTTGAGCTGTGGTGACTTCCTGAAGTAACTTTCCATCCATCCTCCGGGTGAAATATTACAAAGACCAGCAAAATCTGAATCTAATTAAGAACAAAGAATGGATGCATTTGAATGGTGTTAGTGCAGAACGCTGAATATACCACGGACTGCCAGAGGGACAGACAAATCTGTCTTGGAAGAAGTTCCGCCAGATGCTCCTTAGACACAAGGATAGTGAGACTTCATCTCACGTACTTTGGACATGCTATTGGAAGGGACCAGTCCCCGGAGGAGAACGGCATGCTTCGGGTAGAGGGTCAGGGATAAGAGGAAGACCCTCCATGAGATGGGTTGACAGCGGCTGCCACAAGGGGCTCAAACACAACAACACGCCAGAGAATGGCGCAGCCTGGGCAGCCTTTCGTTCTGTTGTACACAGGGTCACTATGAGTCAGAGCTGACTCGACTGCACTTAACAGCATCAAAGTCCCAGAAAGGCACAGAGCTGATTTCCTGGCTGAATCCAGCACCCCTCCGAATCCTTCAGGGCTCCTCACTGGCTACAGAACCACTGCTTGGGCCTGAGGGCAGAATATATTCAACAAGCAATCTCATATTTTTGTTACAGTGCTGAAGTCTGGTGTTCCCTGTCCCTGTGTCTGTCTCCATCTCTCTCTCTCTCTCTGATTGCCATCAAGTCAGATCCGACTCATGGCGGCCCCTCCTTGGGTTTCCGAGGCGATATCACTACAGAAGTAGATTGCCCCATCTTCCTTCCGAGGAGTGGCTGGTGGGTTTGAACCGCCA
>NW_006923663.1:0-526 GCF_000298275.1 Orycteropus afer afer | reverse complement strand
AAAATCAGGACTCTGAGGTTTCTTGGGAGAGAGTTGTCCAAGGTTTCCCAGGCCCTAAGCAGCTCAAGTCATCAGAATGCCACTTAATGCTGCCTCACTCCTTCTGCTTCAAGTCCTGCAGGATGAAACATTGTCCCGTCCCCTGTTCCTGGGGCCTTTCTCCACTCCACCAATTGCTTCTCTTGACACTCCCAATCAGGCAAGGAAACAGAGCAGTACATTAGCTGCACAGCCAAAGCCTCGGGTATCCAACCACACCTGTGACACATAAGGGACTGCCTCCTCTCCCCTTTATGTAACCTAATTCTCCCCACACATCCTTCCCTCCATTGCCACCTCCTCCCAGAGCCTCAACATCCCTGCTGCACTCAGACTGGGGCAGAGAAAAGAGTTGCATGGTGCAGAGTGAATGCTGAAGTCATGGTACACAGACAACTGTCATTGACTTCTTAAGCTGCAAAAGACCTTGGCATATCCCTCTGTGCCCAGTCTCTCTGTCCCTTTTATTCTTTAGAGAAGAAACTTT
>NW_006923662.1:24905-26082 GCF_000298275.1 Orycteropus afer afer | reverse complement strand
CAGAACCAACTGAAATAAAAAAGATACTGACAGAATATTATGAAAAACTCTACACCAATAGATATGAGAATCTAGAAGAGATGGACAAGTTTCTAGAATCACAAGCTACCTAAATTATCCCACTCAGAAATAGAAAACTTGAACAGACCCATAACAAGGGAAGATATTGAACAAGTCATAAAAAAAAAAAAAACTTCCCACAAAGAAAAGACCTGGCCCTGATGGCTTCACTGGAGAATTCTATCAAATATTCAGAGAAGCTACTCCAGAACATAGAAAAAGATGGAGTACTCCCAAATTCATTTTATGAAGCAAGCATAACACTAATACTAAAACCAGGAAAGACAACACTAGGAAGGACAACTACAGACCAATATCACTCATGAACATAGATGCAAAAATCTTTAACAAAATCTTGGCCAACAGAATCTAACAACATATAAAAAAATTAACACACCTGGACCAAGTGGGATTCATACCAGGTTTGCAAGGGTGGTTCAACATCAGAAAATCAATCAATGTAATCCACCACATAAACAAAACAAAGAAAAGGACCATATGATTATATCAATTGATGCAGAAAAGGCATTTGATAAAATCCAACATCCATTCCTGTTTAAAAGTCTCAGCAAAATAGGGATAGAAGGGAAATTCTGAGGAATAATAAAGGGTATATATGCAAAGCCAATGGCCAACATCATTATTAATGGAGAAAAGTCAAGGCATTCCCCTTATGAATGGGAACCAGACAGGGATGCCCTCTATCACCACTTGTATTTAACACTGTATTGGAAGTCCTGGCCAGAGCAATAACGTAAGAAAGAGAAATAAAAGGCATACATACTGGCAAAGAGGAATTAAAACTCTATGTACAGATGATATGATCCTATACATAGAAAACCCAAGGGACTCAATAAAAAGACTACTGGAACTAATAGAGAGGTTCAGCAAAGGTGAATATACAAAAAAATATACAAAAAAGGCAGGATACAAGGTGAACATACAAAAATCAGTTGGATTTCTCTACACCAGCAAGGACTCCTCTGATAAAGAAATAAGGGAAATCATACCATTCACTATAGCTATGAAAAAGATAAAATATCTAGGAATAAACCTCACCAGAGACACAAAAGACCTATACAGAGAAAATTATAAAACACTGCTACAAGAGAAAACA
>NW_006923662.1:16634-23320 GCF_000298275.1 Orycteropus afer afer | reverse complement strand
AACTTCAACACCTCAACACCAAAAAGACAAATAAGCCAGTTCACAAATGGGCAAAAGACTTGAACAGACACTTCACCAAAGAAGATATACAGCAGCCAATAAACACATGAGAAATTGCTCATGATCATTAATCATTAGAGAGATGCAAATCAAAACAACGAGATATCATCTCACCCCACCAACAATAGCAAAGTTCAACAGATCAGATAGTAACAAATGCTGACAGGGTTGTGGAGAGATTGGAACTCTTGTGCACTGCTGGTGAGATTGTAAAATGGTACAACCACTGTGGCAAACAATATGGCGTTTCCTTAAAAAACTGAAAATAGAAGTACCATTTGACCCAGCAATTCCATTACTAGGAATATATCCTAAAAAGGTGAGAGATAGCCCATGAACAGACACATGTACACCTATGTTCATTGTAGCACAATTCACCATAGCAAAGAGATGTAAACAACCTAAATGTCCATCAATGGATGAGTGGATAACCAAATTATGGTATATCCACACAATGGAATACTATGCCACAATAAAGAACAATGAGGGATACATGAATCATCTCGCAATGTGGATGAACCTAGAGGACATTATGCTGAGTGAAATAAGTCAATTGCAGAAGGACAAGTACTGTATGAGTCCATTACTGTAAAAAGACAGAGAAGGGTTTGCTTGGGAAAGGGAACTCACCTAGTAGGTTACCGGGATGGGGAGGGAAAGGGAGGGACTAATTTAGGGCTAGTTGGGGCTTACATGCTGACATGGGTAGGGGAAGGGATATACGGGAAGGATATATGACCACCATGATAACATTGGGAAATGAGAGGACACTGAACTGTGCACATAAGAGATAGACAACAGATGCTAAAACCAACCAATATGTCCACAATACCACATTGCCATTAACACCAAACACTAGGCTGTACAGATAAACACATAAACACCTGAGATGATCAGATAGGGGTCAGTGAATAGAGGTATACTCTAGACCAAGGATAGACTCAGCTGAGGCTAATCTTGTACAGACACCAGTGATACAAAATACCTGCAGTCCTTACAGAAATAGAAGACAGACACAGAGTAATCCCTCACAGACATCCTGACACTATGGGAGAGAGATCCAATAGAGCTACTACCTCAGGACCATAGTACTGGGGTACATCAGACTCAACAAAATACATGAAAGTGTTGCTCCATATCCTACATTGGTGAGTAGTGACTGGGGTCTTAAAAGCTTTCAAGCAGCCATCTAAGATGCAGCTAATGGTCTCCTAGTGTCGGAAGTGAAGAAGAACACACACACACACACACACACACACACACAAAGAGCATTTAGAAGCAGTCAACCCTAGGACACGATGGCCCTCGAGACCAGAAGAACTGGATGGTATCTGGCTACCAATGACAACCACTCAGGAAAGGATCAAATCTGGAGATCCTAGATAGAGTGGGAGGGAAAATGTGGAAAAAAATCCAAAAACTCAATAATGACCAGAATTACTGGTCAGATGAAAATGGCCCTGAAATACATTCAGCACCTGGAATAAAACTCACCCCCAGGGGTGGGCTCTCAGCTCAATAGTTAACAAGATGTACACGCAGACTACTCAACCCAGGATGCTGCACCCACACACTCAATGGTAATACATCCCTTAGAGCAATAGACCATGGGACACCAAGGGACCAACATTCAAACTGAGGAAATGCAGGACAAACAGGAGTGCATAATTATGAGGGGCACAGGGGGAGGGATGCAGGGTAGGGAGGGGAGCAGACTGGGTTAGGGTTGGGAATGGCAAATGGGGAATGAAACTAAATGTGCACATGATGTTGAATGTAAAACAAGCTCTTAAAAAAAAAAAAAGAATATAGAGTCAAAAATCTTCAACAAAATCCTAGCCAACAGCATATCACAAAAATAATACATAATGACCAAGTGGGATTCATACCAGACATGAAAGGATGGGCCAACATCAGAAAAACAATCAATGTAATCTATCACATAAATAAAACAAAAGAAAAGAACCATATGATCATATCAATTGATTCAGAAAAGGCGTTTGATAAAATCCAACACTCATTTCTATTCAAAACTCTCAGCAAAATAGAAGGGAAAATCCTCAAGATAATAAAGGGCATATATGCAAAACCAGCAGCCAACGTTACTGTCAATGGAAAAGACTCAAAGCATTCCCCTTGCAAATGGGAATCAGACAAGGATGCCTTTTCTCACCACTTCTATTTAACATTTTATTGGAAGTCCTAGCCAAGGCAATAAGGCAAGAATGAGAAATAAAAGGCATCTAAATTGGCAAAGAAGAAGTAAAGCTATCTCTATTCACAGCTGACATAATCCTATACATAGAAAACCCAAGAGACTCAGCAAAAAAAAAAAAAAAAAAAAAAATTACTGGAATTAATAGAAAGGTTATGCAAAGTGGCAGCATACAAGGTCAACATAAAAAAAAAATCACTTGGACTCCTCTACATCAAAAAAGAGACCTCTGAAAGGAAAATAAGGAAAACAATACCATTTACAATAGCTACCAAAAAGATAAAATACTTAGGAATAAATCTTACCAGGTACACAAAGAAAACTACAAAACACTACTAAAAATAAAATAAAATAAAAAAACTACAAGAGATTTATATAAATGGAAAAGCCATGTTCATTGATAGGAAGACTGAATATTGTGAAAATGTCAATACTACCCAAAGTAATACACATATTCAATGCAATCCTGATCCAGACTCATCTATCACTAATTTTATATGGAAAGGAAGAAGACCTTGGATAGGAAAAGCGCTGCTGAAGAAGAAAAACAAAGTAAGAGGTCTCACACTCCCAGATCTCAAAACCTACTACACAGCCACAGCAGTCAAAACAGCATGGTACTGGTACAATGACAGACAAATAGACCAATGGAATAGAATTAAAAAACCCAGAAATAGACCCATCCATCTATGGACAGCTGATCTTTGACAAAGGGCCAAAACCCTTTAAATGGTGCAGGGATAGCCTCTTTAAAAAATGGTGCCAGCAAAATTGGATATCCACTTGCAGAAAAATGAAGCAAGATCTATACCTTACCCCATACACAAAAACAAACTCAAGTTGGATCAAAGACTTAAATGTAAAACTCAAAACTATAAAGTCATCATAGATAATACAGGGACAAATCTAGGAGCCCTAATTTATAGCATAAATAGACTGTATCAAGCATAACCCCAAATGTACAAGGAGTAGAAGAGAAACTAGATGACTGGGACCTTTTAAAAATTAAATTCTTATGTGCATCAAAAGACTTCCCCAAAAGGGGCAAAAGATAAACTACTGATTGGGAAAAAATATTTGGCTATGATACATCTGATAAGAGACTTATCTCTAAAATTTATAGAAAATTTCAATACTTCGCAATAAAAAGGACAAACAATCCAATTCAAAAATGGACAAAGGACATGAACAGACACTTCACTAAAGAAAATATCCAGGCAGCAAACAAATGCATGAGGAAATGATCACGATCAATAGCTACTAGAGAGATGCAAATCAAAACAACGAGATGTCATCTCACCCCAGCAATAACAGCAAAGTCCAACAAGATAGAAAATAACAAATGCTAGTGAGGGTGTGGAGAGATTGGAATTCTTATACTCTGCTGGTATAGCCACTGTGGAAAATGGTATGGAGTTTCCTTAAAAAACTGAAAATAGAAATAACATTTGATCCAGCAATTCTGTTACTAGGAATATACCCTAAAGAGGTGAGAGACTGGACACGAATGAACACATGCATACCCATGCTCATCACAGAACAATTCACTACAGCAAAGAGATGAAAACAACCTAAGTACCCATCAACAGATGAATGGATAACCAAACTATGGTACATTCCCACAATGGAATACTATGCAACATTAAAGAATAATGACGACTACATGAATCATCTCACAATGTGGAGGAAATTATGTGGATTAAAATACGTCAATCACAGAAGGACAAATACTGTATGAGTAAATTATTATAAAAAGTCAAGGAAAGATTTACTCAGGGAAGGAAATTAACTTTGTTGGTTACCAGGGATGGGAGGGAAGAGGAGGGTAAATTTCAGATTAGTTGGGGGGATCACATGTTGATTTGGGTGAGGGGAGGGGTGGTATGGAAAGAGTCTGTGATCAGCACGGTGAAAATGGGGAGAAGACACAGAAATATACACACAAAATATATAAACAACAAAGGCAAATACTATTACATGCACAATACTGCGTTATCACTGGCACCAAACACTAGGCTATGGTTAAATGCATAGACAGATGAGAAGATCAGGTAGGAGTGGCAAACAGGAATATATCCTCGACCAAGGAAAGCTTTGGCTGAAGAGAGTCTTACGTATGTACTTGTGCTACAAAATTATCCGCATATATTACAGATGTAACCAAGGACAGGGTTACAGTAGCTTCTGAGAGACAACAAATCACCTTGAGGGAGAGAATCACCAGACCTGTGGGCTTGGGTCCATAGGTTCAGGGGACATCATGCTCAATTAGCACAACATAGTACATAAAAATCTTGTTCTACATCCTACTTTGGTGAATAGCGACTGGGGTCTTAAAAGCTTTTGAACAGCCATCTAATATGCAACTATTGGTCTCCTGTCATCTGGATCAAAGAAGAGTGAAGAAAATCAAAGTTATTTGTGAACAATTAGTCCAAAGATATGATGGACCTCAGCCTTCATGACCCTGAGACAAGAAGAACTAGATGGTGCTCAGCTACCAATGCCAGATGCTCAGAAGGAATCAAAATTGGAGATCCCAATTAAAGTGGGAGGAAAAATGTAGAACAGAATTCAAAAACACAAAAATGACCATAATTACTGGTCAGACAGAGACTTGTGGAAGCCCTGAAACTACAGCCCTGAGTTTTCCTTCAGGCTGTGGATTGGCTCTCATCCCAACAGTAGAAAGACCTACATGCAGAATACCTACCCTAGGGAGATACAACCACTTATCCCAGGGAGAAACACCCCTTTGATCAATCAGCCATGGGACATCAGAGGGGAAGCATTCACACAGAGGGAAAGGTGGACAGACAGGAATGCATAGATAAGAAGATGAAATTAAAAGAAAAAAGGTACAATAAAAAAGTCTCTATTCACTTGGAGCAAACAGAAGAAAGATTCCCAGGAATAGGAGGAAATGGAATGTGTGGACAATTGCATCCATCAACAACTGCTTTCACTGACATAAAACCAGAAGAACTGGATGGTGCCCAGCTATCCTTACTAAACATTTTTATCAAGGATTCTATACACGAAATGAAATAACAAGAATGGATATAAAGAGATTGTTCACAAACCAATGTAACTGAACAATTTGTGTAGAAATTGTTGAACAGGAAACGAACCTGCTGTGTAAACTTTCACCAAAACAAAATTCAGTATTGTCTTTTTCTTAAAAAAAAATTAAAAATCACAAACCAATGTAACTGAACAATTTGTGTAGAAATTGTTGAACAGGAAATGAACCTGCTGTGTAAACTTTTACCAAAACAAAATTCAGTATTGTCTTTTTCTTTAAAAAAAAAAAAATTAAAAAATTCTATACAAGAATCCTGCCACTCACCCTGAGCTCTGCACGGCAACCCTTCCCATCCCAACAGGGACCTCACTGCCCCAGGTATTTCCTCTGTCCCACTCTTGCAACAAGGGGTATTGTTACTCTAATACCTCACACCCACTTGGTGAATGGAGGTTCGGCCATCCCCCACTCCCACCCAGCTTCTGGGCCCGCAGAAACTCCATCCCACTCTGTATGCTTCGATGGAGCCTGGGTGCCCTTCCTTGTCCTCCCCCAATTTTTTTTTTTTTTTTAGTTTCCTTGCTTTTGTCTATTTTAAAAGTACTACTATTATTAATACTTTTGTCGTTTTTACTATTATTCTTTATTCTTCCCCTCCCAGGTCCTAGTTTTCCACTTTTTTCTTTTCCCTGTTCCTGGTTGCAATTTTTTTTTTTTTTTTTCTTGTGGTTAACCCTGTTCCTTGTTTTTCTTTTTGCATTTTTTCCATTTTTTTCTTCACTATTGTCCTTCTCTGCCTTTTTTCTCTTATTGCCCTACCCCCAGATATTGCAGGTTTTTTTGTTTTTTTTGGCTGACCTTGTTTGTCTGGAGGTGCAGCCATTTTGATTGTTTACACGTGGCAGCCATTTTGGATATCTAAAGTGACCGAGGGCGCAGCCATTTTGAATGTTTACAAGTGGCAACCATTTTGGATTTTAAAGTGATAGCATTCTCATTTGGATTCCAGGGACTTAAGAACAGGCAGCTAAGTGGGAAGCCGGGAGAGGACAAACAAAGGGACCTAAGAACAGGCAGTGAGGCGGGAAGCGGGGAGAGGACAAAAAAAGGAAAAGGGGACCAAAACAGATTGAGGAGTCAGCCGCAGGGACCCAGGTGAAGAGAAAGAACCCAGGCCATGCCCCACAAGGAGCGAGGCAGGATGGCAGGGAAAGGACAGAAAAGGCAAAGGGGATAGTTACAGATCAAGGATTCAACCACAGGGAGCCAGGTGAGGGTGGTTGGAGGGGTTTCCAACAGGGGGACAAACTTGTCTGTTGGTTTGTCCTACCATGGTGATGTGTTGATGTGAGTTTTGAGGCTGAGCCACTAGTGTTTCAAACCCAG
>NW_006923662.1:15151-15590 GCF_000298275.1 Orycteropus afer afer | reverse complement strand
AAGAAGATGGAAGGAATACACAGAGTCACTGTACCAAAAAGACCTGGTCGATCTTCATCCATTTCAGGAGGTGGCATATGATCTAGAACCAATGGAAACCAATGGTACTGAAGGAAGAAGTCGAAGTTGCAATGAAGGAATTGGCAAAGAACAAGGCTCCAGGAATTGATGGAATACCCATTGAGATATTTTAACAAACAGATGCCGCACTGGAGGCACCCACTTGGTTATGCCAAGAGATTTGAAAGACAGCTACCTGGCCAACTGACTGGAAGAGATCCACATTTGTACCCATTCCAAAGAAAGGAGATCCCACAGAATGTGGAAATTACCAAACAATATCATTAATATCTCACACAAGTAATATCATACTGAAGATAATTCAGAAACGTTTGCAGCAGTATATTGACAGAGAACTTCCAGAGGTGCAAGCTGGATT
>NW_006923662.1:10682-14440 GCF_000298275.1 Orycteropus afer afer | reverse complement strand
TTGCTTGCTGAAAGTGAGGATGACTTGAAGCACTTACTGATGAAAATTGAAGAATACAGTCTGCAGTATGGATTACATCTCAATATAAAGAAGACAAAAATCCTCACAACTGGACCAATAAGCAGCATCACAATAAATGGAGAAAAGATTGAGGTTGTCAAAGAATTCACATTGCTTGGTTGTACAATCGAGGCCAATGAAAGCAGCAGTCAGGACATTAGACGATGTTTAGCAGTGGGCAGGTCAACTGCAAAAGAACTCTTTCAAGTGCTGAGGAGCAAGGATATCTCCATGAGGACGAAGAGGCACCTAACACAGGCATATTTCCAATTGCCTCATATGCATGTGAGAGCTGGACAATGAATAAGGAAGACCGAAGAAGAGTTGATGCTTTTAAGTTGTGGTGCTGACAAAGAATGCTGAGGGTACCATGGACTGCCCAAAGAACTAACAGATCTGTCCTGGAAGAAGTGCAGCCGAGATGCTCCTTGGAAGCAAGGATGGCCAGACTTGTTTCACCTACTTTGGTCATGTTGTCAGAGGGGACCATTCCCTGGAGAAGGATGTCATGCTTGGTAAGGTGGAGGGTCAACAAAAGAGGGGAATGCCTTCAACGAGATGGATTGACACAGTGGCTGTGACAATGGGCTCAAGTATAGCAAGGATCATGGAGCTGGCGCAGGATCAGGTGGTGTTTCATTCTGCTGTGCATGGGGTCACTATGAGTCAGAAGCAACTCGACGGCACCTAACAACAACAACAACAACAACATAAAAGAATCCTAATTAAAAGGAGAAAAATGCAGAAAAGAATTTCAGATTCTTATGGTATCCAGCAATACAACATCAAGTGTGGAAGAGAGAAGCACAAAATAAACCTATCAGATATGGATGTATAGTGATGAAACTAGAGATGTAACAGCAGAAAGAGGAAAAAGGAGGAACAAAATAGTAACAGAGTTTTAGTATGTTAATGTTGTATGTTACTTGTTTTTATGTTAAATTTTGGTGCCAAGCTGAAATAAGTTATTCAGAGTGGTAATCACCAAGAAAATACACAGAAAGGAAGAAAGAAAATATCAAAAAGACTTAAACAAAAAGCCACTAAACACGAAAAATAACAGAAATCTACTCAAAGCAATCTATACATGCAATGCAACCCTAATCCAGATCCCATCAACATTCTTTAAGTATATGGAAAAAACAATCACTAATTTTATATAAAAATGAAAGAGACCTCAGATAAGCAAAGCACTACTGAAGAAAAAGGACAAAGAAGGGGTCTCACATTCCTGGATCTGAAAACCTATACTATACAGCCACAGTAGTCAAAACAGCCTAGTATTGGTACAGCAACAGTCACAAAGACCAATAGAATAGAATTGAGAATTCAGAAATAGATCTACTGACCTATGTATGGTCAGCTGATTTTTGACAAAGGGCTGAAATCCATTAAATGGGGAAGAGATGGTCTCTTTCACAAATGGTGCTAGCAAAACTGGATTTCTATTAGCAGTAAAATGAAACAAGATCTGTACCTCACACCATACACAAAAACTAACTCCAGATGGATCAAAGACTTAAATGTGAAACCTAAAACTATAAAGTTCCTCAAGGAAAAACTAGGGGCACATTTAGGAGTGCTGGTAGAGTATTGCCTAAAGCACTTGACTGCTAACCAGAAGGCTTGCGGATCAAACCCATCAGCCACTCCTTGGAAAGAAGACTGGGCAATCTACTTCCGCAGTGATACCACCTCAGAAACTCAAGGAGGGGTCACTATGAGTCAGCTCTGACTCAACGGCACATAACAACAACAACAATTTATGGCATAAATAGACTGTCAAGTAGAACCCAAAATGCACAAATAGCAGAAGATAAACTAGATGAATGGGACCTTTTAAAAACTAAATTTTTATGTGCTTCAAAAGACATCTCCAAAAGAGTAAAAAGAGAACCTATAGATTGTGAAAAACTACTCAGCAATGACATATCTTAAAATGGACTTACCTCTAACATTTATAGAAAACTCCAACACCTCAACAAAAAAAGACAAACAATCCAATTCAAAAATGGTCAGAAGACATGAATAGATACTTCACCAAAGGGTCTATTCAGACAGCCAACAAACACACAAAGAAATGTTCATGATCATTAGCAATGAGATGCAATCAAAACAACGAGACACCATTTTGCCCCAACACAAATAGCAAAGTTCAACAAGACAGAAAACAATAAATATTGGTGAGGATGTGGAGAGATTGGGACTCTCAAACATTGCTGGTGGGACTGTCAAATGATACAACCACTGTGGAAAGCAGTATGGTGATTCCTTTAAAAGTTAGAATTAGAAATACCATTTGACCCAGCAATCCCATTACCAGGTATATACCCTAAAGAAGTGAGAGCCAGGACCAGAACAGATATATGTACACCAATGTTCATCGTAGCACTATTTACAATAGCAAAAAGATGGAAACAAGCCACTGCCCATCAACAGAAGAATGCATAACCAAACTATGGCACATACACACAGTGGAATACAACAAAACACTAAAGAATAACACAAAATCTGCAAAACATTGCATAATGTGATAAACTTGGAGGACATTATGCTGAGCAAAATAAGTCAATCACAGAAGGACAAATATTGTACTAGTTCATTATTTTGAAAAGTCAAGGAAAGGTTTATATATGGAAGGAAACTCTTTGTTGGTTACCAGGGGTGGGAGGGGAAGGGAGGAAACACTACAAAAATAAGAATATAAATTAATTAATAAAATATTGACAGTTGATGTAGTAAACTTTGAGTTCATGAAAATTATGTCACTTAAAGGTAGAAATTTTTTAAATCTCCTAGAATTAAGTATTTTAATTCAATTTCATTATACATTTTCATATGAAAGTATATGTTACATGTCAGCTGAATCAGATATTTCTTATTCCTTTAGCTACAAAATTATATTTTTTCCAGTTTCTTTAGTTTAACATTTGAATCATAAAATATTTTTTATATTTGAGTGGAAAAATTAAAAGAAGTATGTAATTAAAAATAAATAACAGATATACGGAAATATCGGAAAGAAGATTGGGCAATCTACTTCCATAGTGATACTGCCTTGGAAACCCAAGGAGGGGTCGCTATGAGTCGGGTCTGACTCGACGGTACATAACAACAACAACATATGGAAATAATGGGACAAAGAAAATAAAGATATTAAAAACTCAACCAATAAAATGAATTAAGTAGGTACTTTGATTTCAGTAATTGCCTTAATTGTAAATGATCTAAACTGCCCTCTCAATAGACAGAGAATGATAAAATGGATTTAAAAATGCATTATCCATCCTATGCTGCCAATGAAGACACACCTTGAACATAAATATACAAAAAGACTGAGAGTAAAAGGATGAAAAAGAATATTTTATGCAACTAGTAGCCAAAAGAACAGGTGTGGCCATACTGACACAAGATCAAATAGACTTAGAAAATGAAAAGGTCATCAAAAAATTACCAACCAAAAAAGTTCTGACCCAGATGGTTTCACCAGAGAATTCTACCAAACATTCAGAGAAGAACTGACACCATTCCTGCTCAAACTATTCCAAAACACAGAAAAGGATGGAATCCTCCCTAACTCATTTTATGAAGCAAGTATAAGCTTGATACCAAAACCAGGCAAAGACATCACTCAAAAGGAAAACTACAGACCAATATCCCTCATGAATATAGATGCAAAAATCTTCAACAAAATAATA
>NW_006923662.1:7291-10383 GCF_000298275.1 Orycteropus afer afer | reverse complement strand
CTAGCCAGGGCCATAAGGCAAGAAAGGGAAATCAAAGACATCCAAATTGGTAAGGAAGAAGTCAAACTATCCTTATTTGCTGATGATATGATCCTCTACCTAGAAAATCCAAGAGACTCAATCAAAAATCTACTGGAACTAATTGAGAGATTTAGCATTGTGGCAGGATATAAGATCAACACCCAAAAATCAACTGGATTCCTCTACACCACCAAAGAGATTGATGAAAAAGAAATAAGGAAATCAATACCATTTACAATACCTACCAAAAAAAAAAAAATAATAATATTTGGGAATAAATCTTACCAGGGACAAAAAAAACCTATGCAAAGAAAACTATAAAACACTACTTCAAGAAACCATAAGAGGAAGTTCAAAATGGAGTCGAACAAGTGAGCAGCACACTTTATCCCTCTGGCATCTAAGGTGTTGGAAAACTAGCCACAACAGTTTAAATTAGCAATTTCACTGCTCTGAACAGCTCACAGATTTAGAGTACATCAAACACGGAAGAGCAGAATTAGAGGAAAGTCACAGGAAGATTATTTTGGAAAGAGCAACTGGAGGAGGACGTACAGGCACCTGAGAGAGACATTGGAAACTCTTCTGGAGCAGTCACTGTGTGCCAGGCTAGGGCGCCCACCTGAGATCCCCGAGCCAAGAGGGAGGACGCCTTATAACAGCTTACCAGCGACCACTCTAATATTCCTGTGAGCAGAGGCAGAGACCTGCCTTCAAGAGCTCATCTTGATTTTTTGGAGGTAATTTGGGTTTCCTGGGTGCTGGCTGTGGGTACAAACACCTCTGCTGAGATTTGGAGGAAAACTTACTGTTGCTACAGGAAGTGTAGCTCCCTCCCCTCCCAGTGGGTCACAGAGTAGACTGGGGTCAGACTGGGAGACTTCGTGCTTTTCTTTGTCACAGAGATCAGGACCGCAGGTCACTAGCAGGTACTCCGCTGATCCACAGCTCAAACTGCACACATCTTTGGTGCTGCAGCTGGGCGGTATCACAGACAAACTCCAGAGCCGGCCATAAGTGATCTGGCAGGATTACATCAGCACTGCGGACAGACAAAACGGAGAGGGAAGAAACCACACTCCTGGGATTTTTGCCTTGGAGCCATTCTTTAGTGCTGTGGGACCGCGGAGGCAGGATCTTTGACTGTGCCTGAAATTGGCGGAAATTTGTGACGCTCTAACAGTAAGAATCTTTTCTGAACTTGAGCTGCAGTCTTGCAAATAAATGTCATCAAAAATAGCCTGCTCAAAGCCCTAGAAACTGGCCCTAGCAACACCAAGCTTTCCTTCTTCTGCTCCCACCTTCTCTGCCAATAATTCTCACTCAATAAAAGAAAACATATTCATCCAATTACCATAAAACCTCCCGCTTTGAACTCTAAATCCTCTTTATGACAAACAAAAACACATGTCCACACTATACACAGGGATTCTACCATCACAAAGAAAAAAACAGAGTGACCCAACACACTTGCATCAATTAAAAAAAAAACCGAAAACCAGCTTCACCTTTTCAAACTATTAAACCATAAAACCAAGACAAAACAAATCAACATGTAATCAGCAGCTAGTGACAACCTAAAGAGACAGTGCTCTACCAGAATCCAGGGACTCAAGAAGAGGTTCTGCTTTCCAGTAACCCCAACAACTCTCCAGGAGTGCACTGCACGACTGAAGAGGTCCTAGTCTACACCTTCCTTTTTTTTTTTTTTCTCTCTTCTTTCTTTCGTGGTTAACCCCATCCCTTATTGGTTTGTTTTGTTTGTTTTGTTTTGTTTTGTTCTGTTCTGTTTTTGCTTTTGTTTTCTTTGGATTGTTGGTTTGTTTCTTTGTTTGTTTTCTTTATTCATTATTCTCCTTCTCTACCTTTTTACTCTCAGTGACCTATCCCCAGATATTGCAGATTTATCTGTATTCTTCTTCTTTTCCCCCTTTTTTCTTTTTTTGGGTTACTGGTCCTGTGTGATATCAGGGTGTATTTTTTGTCCATGTGCTTGTAGTTTTTTCAATGGTTATTCAATTGTAATTTTTGCCTGACTGACTGGGAGACAGCAACAGAACTCATAAGATACAGGTAAACCCACACCTCCTGCAACTTCACTTACTGAGCAAGAGCCAGCACCTCTTTCTCCACCAATGGGCCAACGATAAAAAACCATCAAGAAGAGCCTGAATCTCCCTTGGCTTCTCTTCACAAACAATTAACAAAGATCTTAATAGAATACCACGATGCCTCGGAAACAACAGACTGTCACAGTCCACACAAAGAAGCAAGATAAAGTGGTAGAAAAAAGAGAACAGGATACAGACTCAGAACACATCCCTGAGGAAGAAGCAGCATTGGAACTCTCGAATAAGGAATTCAAAAGAATTATATTTAGGTATCTTCAAAGGATTGAGAGACAGACCAAAGAAAACACAGAAAAAACCTTAGAAGAATTCTGGAAGAAAATACAAGAACAAAATGACAAAATAAATGAAAAATTAGAAATGATTCTAAATATACAGATAGAAATCCAGAATATTAATACTAAATTATGAGAAATAGATAACACATTGGAAGGACAAAGGGGTAGAATTGTTGCAATGGAAAACAGATTAATGAGATTGAAGACAAATACCTAAATACTTCTTTAGAAAGGAATCAATCAGAAAAAAATCAAAACAAAATGAAGAAAGCCTAAGATTCATGTGGGATACCATCAAAAAAATAATCTACATGTCATTGGAATTCCAAAACAGAAAGAGAAAAATAAAACCACTGAGGAAATCTCCAATGATTTGCTGGAGGAGAACTTCCCTCGTATGATGAAAGAGGAGAACATATCCATTCAGGAAGTCCAACAAACCCCAAACAGGATAGACCCCAAAAAGAAAATCACCGAGACATAGCATCATCAAACTCACCAAAACCAAGGACAAATACAGAATCCTGAGAGCAGCACGGGAGAAACAAAAAGTTATATACAAGGGTCAGCCAGTAAGAATAAGCTCTGATTTCTCAGCAGAGACCATGCAAGTGAGAAGACAATGGGATAGTATATATAAAACCCTGAAAGAGAAAAATTTTCA
>NW_006923662.1:3592-4042 GCF_000298275.1 Orycteropus afer afer | reverse complement strand
GTTGGAAAAAGATATATCAAGCAAATGGCAACTGTAAGAGAGCAGGAGTGGCAATATAAATTTCTGATCAAATTGACTTTAGGACAAAAACCACCATACGGGACAAGGAAGGTAATTATATAATGATTAAAGGATCAAGTGATCATGAAGATATAACCATAATAAATATCTATGGACCCAATGAAAGGGCCCCAAAATACATAACTCAGACTTTAAAAGAGTTGGAAAGCCAAATAGATGACTCCACTCTCAGAGTGGGAGATTTTAATACACCACTTTCTTTGAAAGATAGAACAACTGGAAAGAAACTCAATAAAGATGCACAAGAGCTAAATAAAACACTCCAATTGGGCCTTCTAGACATCTACAGAGCACTTCACCCAACAGTGACACAATATATATTCTTCTCCAGTGCACATGGAACTTTTTCCATGATAGACCATATGTTAG
>NW_006923662.1:0-524 GCF_000298275.1 Orycteropus afer afer | reverse complement strand
ACATGAATAGACACTTCACCAAGGAGGATATTCAAGCAGCCAACAAACATATGATGAAATGCTCATGATCATTAGCTATTAGAGAGATGCAAATCCAAACAACAATGAAGTACCATCTTGCTCCAGCACTAGTAGAAAAGTTCAACAAGATAGAAAATAACAAATGCTGGCGAGGATGTGGAGAGATTGGGACTCTCATATACTGCTGGTGGGACTGTGAAATGGTACAACCACTGTGGAAAGCAGTATGGTGATTCCTTAAAAAGCTGGAATTAGAAATACCATTTGACCCAGCCATTCCATTACTGGGTATATACCCTAAAGAAGTGAGAGCCATGACAAGTACAGACATACGCACACCCATGTTCATCACAGCATTATTTACAACAGCCAAAAGATGGAAACAACCTAGGTATCCATCAACTGAGTAATGGATAACCGAACTATGGTACATACACACAATGGAATACTACGCAACCCTAAAGAATAACTTAGAATCTGCAAAACACTGCATAATATGGATG
>NW_006923661.1:23764-24618 GCF_000298275.1 Orycteropus afer afer | reverse complement strand
CTGGCACGGGATCGGGCAGTGTTTCATTCTGCTGTGCATGTGGTCGCTATGAGTCGGAAACGACTCGACAGCACTTAACAACAACAACAACAACATTTCAGGTTACTGGGGAAGATGCTAATGGGGGAGATGTATAAAAGGAGAAACAAAGAGAAAACATTTGCAGTAAAATGTGAATTTAATTGAAGGAGGTACATATAATTTCAATTAGGCTGCCATATTCCATCACAGAGGGTATGCACCTGGATCTCCATGGTTCATTGTTTGAAGGAGCACATTACTCACAGATGATATTATTGATTTTGTAGTGAATCCATCATTTGGCTGAAGGGTGACCCATAGCGATTGCTTCAAGTCCACTTTCAAAGATCATTTTAGGGTAATAGTCTCAAGGGTTCCCCTAGTCTCTTTTGGTCCAGTAGGTCTGGCCTTTTTAAGGCCTTTTTGAGGGTTTTATTCTGTGTCTTTCTTCCATTCTATCCAGGACTTTCTATTGTATCCTTGGCTGGAACATTTGAGAACCATCTAGTTCTCCTGGTCTCGCCTTTGAAGAGGTTGCAGTTCATGTGGGCTATTAATCCCATGGATTAGCATCTTCTTTGGTCCTTTGATTTCTGTCATTCTCTTTTGTTCCATGCCAGTAGAAACCAATTGCTGTATCATGAATGGCTGCTCACAAGCTTTGAAGATGCTAGATGCTACTCACCGAACTGGGAGCTCTGGTAGCGTAGTAGCCTGACTGCTAACCAGAAGGCTGGCGGTTCAAACCCACCAGCCACTCTTCAGAAGGAAGATGGGGCAATCTACTTCTGTAGTGATACTGCCTCAGAAACCCAAGGAGGGGTCGCTATGAG
>NW_006923661.1:21686-23389 GCF_000298275.1 Orycteropus afer afer | reverse complement strand
GGGTTTGAACTGCCAGCCTTCTGGTTAGCAGTCAAGTGTCTTAGGCACTATGCTACCAGAGCTCCCTGGATATGTCCAGGCAGACTTTGTAACAGTGCCACCACGTGGCTTGTTATGAATGTGGATATATGTAGCACACACAAACATATTCATACATGTGCCTACAGATGCACCATACATGCACATACATTTACTCATGTATGCCTTTCTATACATATACATGCATTCACATCTACCTATGTTACCACACACATATTTTTGGTTGTACTTAATTTTGTTGCAAAATTGCATATTACAGCATTTACTACATTTGTCCCATTTTTCTCTTGTTCTTCTTAGCGTCTTCATTTCTCTTGGTCATATTGTGTTGACTTCTCCCATATTGGGTCTTGTCTTTCCTATCTCTGAAATTAGTGTCTCCTACCTACTGAGTGCTTCCCCCTGCCTCTCCCTCCCATCTCTGGGAATCATCAAGTAACTGCTTCCTGTGCCCATGTCTACTCATGGTTTTCCATAAAAATGGGACCATATGGTATTTGTCTTTTTGTGATTGACTTGTTTGGCTCAGCACGATGTCCTCTAGACTGATTCACGTTAAAAGACGTTTTGTGGGCTCTTCAATTTTCTTTATAGGTATATGTTATTTCACTGTGTATATGGACCACAGTTTATCTGTTCATCCGTGGATGGGCACTTAGATTTTCCATCTTTTTGCTATTACAATGAACACGAATGTGAATATAGTTATTCAGCTCATTGCTCTTATATCTCCAGGATTTATACCAAGGAGTGTCACTGCTGTATCTGAAAGTATTTCTCTTTCTAGCTGTTTGTAGAAGTGCTGTGCTGTTTTCCATAGTGGCTGTACCACTATGGTAACCCCATCAGCAACATATAAGAGTTCCAGCTCCTCCACAATCTCAGCAGTATGTGTCCTTTGCTAGGGTTTTTTGTTTGTTTGTTTTGATCACTGCCATTTTTTGCAGGAGTGAGATGGTATCCCATTGTAGTTTTGATTTGCATCTCTCTAATTGATAATGGGGGGGGGCCTCTGGTGGTGTAGTGCAGTGCCTAAGGCATTTGACTGCTAACCAACAGGTTGGTGGTTCAAACCCACCAGTCACTCCATGGCAGGCAGACTGGGCAATCTACTTCCATAAAGATTTACCGCCTCAGAAACCCAAAGGGTGTCGCTAGGCATCAGAATCAGCTCAATGTCGGTGGGCCATTTGCTTTTAATGGCTAATGATTCTGAGGATGTTTTCATGTATGTGTTGACCTCCTGAATTCCTCCTTGGTGAAGATCTCTTCATGATTTTTATCCATTACTTGACTAGATTGTTTGTTTTCTTGTTGTTGAGCTGTTGAAGTTTTCTATATGATTTGGAGAGTAAAGCCTTAACAGATGCGGTGTGGTAAATTACTTAGTATGGCTTTTCTACCCATAAGTCTTTGTAAATTCCAAGGTGGGAATTGCTATTAGCAACTGAGGAGATCCTGATAGCTAAAGTCGCCCACCTGGGTTATTTCTGTTGGGTGTGGCACAATACAATGTTCTGGGAGGTTCCCACTCTCTCTCAGGTGCTTAGAGTTCTGATGCTATAATTGGCTAGTTTGACCACCCTGCCGGGCTCAAAAGGAGGCCTCCTAGAGGCAGAACTCTCTCTGACTGCTGGTTGAGGAAGACGTGCTGCTGAAAGAGA
>NW_006923661.1:0-21586 GCF_000298275.1 Orycteropus afer afer | reverse complement strand
GGGCTGGGAGAGAGACTGAGCATTCTTCCTGAACTTGAGTTGTAGCCTGGTGCTTCCCTAATAAATCCTATAACCTGTGAGTTCTGTGTGGCCACTGCAGCGAATTATCAAACCCAGGAGAGAGGTGGTGGGTGCTTTGGGAGGAACGATTGGTGAAAGGGCTGGAGGGAGGCAGAATGTCTGGCCTTGGGTTACTGCTGGTAATCCTGTCTTCCTCTTGTGGCATTAGAGGAGGTCAGAACATGTGGCCTCCTTGCCCTTTTTGCAACAGATATGCTGTCATCCAAGGTTTGCTTCCCAGCCTGCAGGTTCTCTTTTTACCCTCTGGGTAAAGTCTTTTGAGGAGTATAAGTAATGTTGAGGTGGTCCCACTTAGCTATTTTATCTTCTGTTGTTTGAGTATTTTTACTTTTGTTTGATAGGCTATTTATGCTGAATATTAAGTCCCCTAGTTTTGACCCTCGGTTATCTTCCAGGAACTTTAGAATTATAGTTTTAATATTTAGGTCTTTGATCCTTCTTGAGTTACTTTTTGCACGTGCTGTGAGATACAGATCCTGTTTCATTGTGTCTGCATATGGATCCCCAGTTTTGTCAGCACCCCTTGTTAAAGAAACTGCTTCTTCCCACTGAATGAACTCAGAGCCTTTGTCAGGGATCAGCTGCTCATAGATGGAAGGCTTTACTTCTGGGCTCTCGGTTCTGCTCCATTGGTCCATGTGTCCGTCATGGTACCGTACGAGCTTGTTTTGACCACCATGACTGTATAATAAGCTTTGCTGTTGGGAAGTATGAGGCCTCCTACTTTGTTGTTCTTCAATATTTCTTCAGCTATTTGAGGCCTCTTTCCTTTCTAAATAAAGCTGGAGATTGTTTTTTTCATTTAATTAAAGAATGTTGTTGGGATCTGGATCAGGATCACATTGTATCTCTAGATTGCTTTTGGTGGTGTTGACATTTTCACAATGTTGTCTTCCAATCCATGAGCATGGAATGCTTTTCCATTTGTATAGATCTCTTTTAGTTTCTTGCAGTAGTGCTTTATAGTTTTCTTTGGGTAAGTCTCCCCCTCTCCCCCGGACCCTCTGGTTAGGTTTATTCCTAGGACAAGCTATTGTAAATGGTATTGTTTTTCTTGGTTCTCTTTGTTGGTGTAGAGCAACCCTATTGGTTTTTGTGTGTTGATCTCGTACCCTGCCACTTTGCTGAATCCTTCTATTAGTTCCAGTCACTTTCCTGTGGAGTCTCTGGGATTTTCTACGTAGAGGTGGATCATCTCATCTGCAAGTCAGGATAGTTTCACTTCTTCCCTTCCAATTAGGATTCCCTTTCTCGGGTTATTGTTCAAGCTAAGATTTCCAGTATGATAATATTGAGTAAGAGTGGTGATAAGAGGCAAACTTGGCTCATTCCTTTCTCAATGGAAATGCTCTCAATCTTTCTCCACTGAGAATAATGTTGGCTATTGGTTCTGTATCATGCCCTTAATTATGTTGAGGAATTTCTCTTCTATTTCTGTTTTGCTGAGAATTTTTATCACGAAAAGGTGTTGGACTTTATCACATGCTTTTTCTGTGCTGACTGAGATGATCATATGATCCTCTTTCTTTGTTTATTTAGGTGGTGAATCACGTTGACTGAGTTTCTGTTGTTAAATCATCCTTGAATCTCTGGTGTGAATCCCACTTGATCATGATGTATTGTTTTGTGATACGCTACTGAATTCTGTTGGCTGGAATTTTGTTGAGAAATTTTGCGTCTATATTCGTGAGAGATACTGGTCTGTAATTTTCTTTTCTGCTGGTGTCTTTGCCTAGCTTTGGTATCAGGGTTGTGCTGGCTTACTAGGATGAATTCTGAAGCATCCTTTCCTTTCCTATGTCCTGGGATAGTCTGAGTAGGATTGGCTTTAATTCTTCTCTGGATGCTGTAGAATTCTCCAGTGAAGTTGTCTGGCCCAGGGCTTTTGTTATTGTTGTTGTTGGCAGTTTTTGAATCACTTTTTCAGTTTCTTCTTTTGTTATAGGTCTGTTCAAATCTTCTGTCTTAGTTTTTGTTAGTTTAGGCAGGTAATGGTTTCTAGTAATCTGTACATTTCTTCTAGGTTTTCAAAATTGTTGGTGTATACTTTTTCATAACACTTAGAATGCTCTTTCTCTCAGCCGGTTCTGTTAATGTCACCTATCGTGTCTTATGTTGGTTATTCTCCTCTTCTCATTTTTCCCTTTGTCAGTTCTGCCAGCAGTTTGTCGATTTTAATGATCCTCTCAAAGAACCAACCTCTAGTTGTATTGATCTTTGTGTTGTTTTGCCTGTTTCCTATTCCGTGTGTTTGCTTCCATTCTCTTGGCAGCATGGGTTTCTTTTGCTGCTCCTTTTTGACTTGTTCAAGTTGTAGGGTTAAGCTATTGATTCTGGCCCTTTCTTCTTTCTGATGTGTGCATCTAAGGCTATAAATTCTCCTTGGAGCACAGCTTTTGCTGAGTGCTAGAGGCTTGGGTATGTTCTCTTTCATTCTAGGAATCATTTTATTGCATATTACATTCTTTCTTTTACACAGTGGTTTTTAAGAAAAGTGTTTTCCAGTTTCCACATGTTTATTGTTTTCCTTGTTCTTTCTGTGATTGATTTCCTTCCATCTTCTTTTGATGCTCCCTGTGTCATTCAGTATTTTGTTCATAGAATCTTTCAACATTGCAACTTGAGGCTTGAGTTTTTTCTTTAGTTCTTTCAGCTTGAGAAATGCTGGGTGTATTCTTCCCTTTTTGTTTTCTAACTCTAGGTCTTTGCACAAACCAAAAAAACCAAACTCACTGCCTTCAAGTTGATTCTGACTCATAGTGACCCCTCCTTGAGTTTCCGAGGCAGTATCTCTATGGATGTAGATTGCCCAATCTTCCTTCCAAGGAGATGCTGGTGGGTTTGAACCACCAGCCTTCTGGTGAGCAGTCAAATGCTTCAGGCACTACACCACCAGAGCTCCCGGTCTTTGTGCATTTCATTATAATACTTTACCTTGTCTTCTTGAGCCACCTTTGAAATCTTCTGTTCAGCTGTAGTACTATGTCATTTCTCCTGTTTACTTTAGTGGCTCTACATTCAAAAGCAAGTTCCAAAGTCTCTTCTGACATCCATGTTGGTCTTACTTTCTTTCCTGTGTTTGAATGACCTTTTGTTTTTTCCATGTATGATGTCTTTAATGACATCCCATAACACATTTTTTCTTCAGTCATTAGTGCTCCATTCATCAAATCTATTCTTGAGATGGTCTCTAAATGCAGATGGGATATACTCCAGGTCATACTTTGGCTCTCGTGGACTTATTTAATTTTCTTCAGCTTGAACTTGAACTTGCATATTAGCAATTGATGGTCTGTTCTTCAGTTAGCTCCTGGCCTTGTTCTGACTGAAGATTCTGAGATTCTCCACTGTGTCCTTCCAGATGTGCTCAATTTGATTCCTGTGTGTGTTGTCGTGTGAGATCTACATATACAGTCATCATTTGTGTTGTTGAAGAATGCTGTCTGCAATGAACAGGTCAGTGGTTCCCACCGTCAAGGCCATATTTTCCAGCTACAGATCCTTCTTCTCTCTTTCCAACGTTTGCATCATCAGTAACTATTAATACATCTTGATTGCACAACGTTTGCATCATCAGTAACTATTAATACATCGTGATTGCACATTTGTACAATGTTAGAGTACAGAAGTGGGTAAAAATCTTCAATTTCTTCATCTTTTACTTTGGTGGTTGATGAGTAAATTTGAACAACAGTCATATTAACTGGTTTTCCTTGTAGGCATATGGATATTATCCTACCACTAACAGCACTGGACTTCAAAATAGATCTTGAAATGTGCTTTTCAGCAATGAATGTAATGTCTTTCCTCCGCAATTTGTCATTCCTAGCATATGATTATCTGATTCAAAATGGTCAATACCAGTCCAATTCAGCTTAGTAATGACTAGGATATCACTCTTCAAGCCTTCCATTTCATTTTTGACAACTTCCAGTTTTCCTAAACTCATACTTCATACATTCCACATTCCAACTATTAATGGATGTTTGCAGCTGTTTCTTCCCATTTTGAGTCATATCACATCAGCAAATGAAGGAGCTGAAAGATTTACTCCATCTAGGTCATTAAGGTTGACTGTTTTGAGGAGGCAGGTCTTCTCCAGTCGTATTTTGAGTCCCTTCCAACCTGGGGGGCTCATCCTCTGGCACCGTTTCGGTGTTCCGCTGCTGTTCATAAGACTTCACTGACCAGGGTTTTTACAAGCACATTGATCATCAGGTCCTTCTTTGTACTCTAGCTTAATCTGGAAGCTCCACTGAAGCTTGCCCACCATGGGTGACCCTGCTGGTATTTGAAACACTCACCCCACTGCATAGCTTCTACCATCATGCCAACACATGAGCCACCACAGTATGACAGACTGATAGATGAGTGGTGGTAAATACTATAGATAGATAAAAACTAATATATCGTCAGTACAATATAAGAACATTTTTTGCTAAAAATATAAAAAATAAAAACTAGCATTCTTAAAGTCTCCTGTATCGGTATCTTGCATTATTGATATTTTTCACATGCCTTAGATTGTGTCAGGGAAAATCTAACAGCCATTGTCATATTGGGAGGAATCTGACACTTTCCTATTGTGCCATCTGTTCTGATTTCTACAAGCTTAATTTGACCTTCTGTTTCCATAAAATGTGTCTTAAAACATCCAAAAACTGTTGCAGTCAAGTTGATTCAGATTCATAGCAACCCTACAGGATACAGTAGAAATGTCCCACGGGGTTTCCAAGGCTGTCAGTCTTTGAGGAAGCAAAGCCCAAACCACACCCACTGCCACCAGTGGATGCTGACTCCCAGCTCTCCTAGAGGACAGGGTGGAACTGACCCAGATGGGTCTCAAGGCTGTCAGTCTTTAAGGAAGTAGATGACAAGCTACATCTTTCTCTTGCAGAGCAACTGGTGAGTTCAAACCGCCAACATTTCAGGTTAGCTGCTGAGCACTTAACCACTGTGCCACCAGGGATGCTACCCTTACAACATACATAGAGAAAAACCCCTCTTTTCGGGGTCCCAAAAGATCAGGCTGGTCTGAAGACAAAATTGCCTTAGTGAGCACATTATGGAAGTCTTCCCTCAACAAATTGTGGAGAATGAAATGGGCTGTTTGTCCCGCACTTGTGTTTATGACTATTATCAACTCCATATAAATAAACCGTTCATTACCATAGCTGGTAAATGTGCCTGTAAATACTGTAGGAATCCGGTTAAACGGATGTGAGGTAGGGATTGTAAGCTGAAATATGTAGAATTTTATCTTGTTTGCTCAATAAACAAATCTACTGACAGCACTTAAATGTATTTACCCATAATACACTGGCTTCTTCCATTTAAGAAGCTTCGTGGGCAACATACTAAGAGTGTGTTATGTCAGAGCATTTCTTCGCGCTCTGTAGTTTGCAGCTAAGTGCCAGGCCACTCTGGAGTCAGTCTGCTTTTCCACTGGTAGAAATACACAATGAAGCTTAGAGCAAGTTACATCAGGCTTTGTGGCAGTAATTCATGTGCAGATATAAAATTAAGTGATAGAAATAAAAAGCCAGAAACTGTGATTAGCATTCAGAAGCGGGATCAGCAAATTTCAGAGAAGAGATAAGCCAATGTAGGTAATTTAATGACTGTTTAAAATACATTAGAAATATCTAGTCTCATCTCAGTGTAATTTGTTGGACATTTGATATTTGAGTCTCTTGGAGGAAATCTAAATAAATCACTATGAAACAGGAGCAACAGGAATCTTCAGTGATATATTCACAGCAAGTCCTGTGTCTGCATGCTTTTAAAATGCCTTTGCACTCATTGGCAGATATGTTTCTATTTTAATATGTAGTTGATGTGGGAGGGGCTACAACCTGAGAATGAATAGTCTTCCTCATTTTTCTAAATCATGTTAACATTAAACATTCACATAACAAAAAGACACTATCTTCACAAATTAATTATTGTCATTAACCAAGAAAATGGATTTTGCAAGTTGCTGCCTTCATCATAAGGGAAGTATTTTGTGTTTCTGAACAGTCATTGTGCCTGGTTCAGCCCTTTTTATGAAGGGGATGGTTGGAGGAATGGGATTGGGCCAGGAATCAAAGCCCCTTCTTACCTACATGCACTATACCCCACTCTTTACCTGAGGATGGTGATAAATGTTGCTGCTCTTGTGTGTGTATGTGTGTGTTTGTGTGTATAGGATTCAAAAAATTAAAAGAATCCTGAGCAGTTACTGAATGTATCTAAAGGAATGAAGATTACCTAAATGTATTTGGAGCCTGGCATCTTTACCTGACTCCTGTAAAGAAAATTGCCCTCGCAGTGATGCCCACTGCCTTTCTCTGGCATTGATGGATCCCACGTGACATTGCACCCTCACATCTTCTTAGGTGCCTCTCGACTATGACAGTTTCTCAGACGTCCTTCGGTTTTGATGACATTAGCAGTTTTGAGGAATGATGATGTTGTTGTTGTTAGGTGCCACTGAGTCTGTTTTGACTCAGTGACCCCATGTGTACCATAACAAAACACTGCCTGACACAGTGCCATCCTCACAATGGTTGCCATGTGTGAGCCTTCGTCTCTTTCCACAGATGTAATTGATTTGATTCCTGTGTATTCCATCTGGCAATGTCCACATGTAGAGTCACTGTTTGTGTTTTTGAAGGAATTTCCAATAAATAGGTCATAGATCTTGCAAAATTCTATCATGTGATGTCCTGTGTCATTTCCATCACCAAGGTCATATTTTCCTTTTACTGATCCTTCTTTGTTTCCAATTGTCACATTTCAATCACCAAGAATTATCAATTCACCCTGACTGCATGTTTGAGCAATTTCTAACTGCAGATATTGGTAAAAGTCTTGAATTACTTCATATACGTCATTAGTGGTTGGTGCCTACATTTGAATAATCATCATATTAACTGGTCTTTCTCATAGGCATATGTATATTATCTCATCACAACAGCGTTACACTTCAGGACAGATCTTGAAATGTTCTTTTTGACAATGAATGTGATGCCATTCCTCTTCAATTTGTCATTCTCGCATAGTAGACCATTAGATTCTCTGATCCAAAACGGCCAATACTAGTCCATTTCAGCTCTTTAATGCCTAGCATATCCATCTTCAAATATTCCATCTCATTGCTGACAACTTCCAATTTTCCTAGATTCATACTTTTACATTCCACTTTCCAATTATTAATGCATGTTTGCAGTTGTTTCTTCTCATCTTGAGTCATGCCTCATCATCAAATGGAGGTCTCAAAATCTTTACTCCCTCCAAGTCATTAGAGTTGACTCTATTTTGAGGAGGCAGCTCTTCCCAATTGTATTTTGAGTGTCTTCCAACCAGAGGGACTTCCAGCACTATATTGTAAGGTTTTTGCTGGCCAATTTGAGAAGTACTGGTCTGATATTTTGTAGAATATCCATCAGCTGGCCAATTTGAGAAGTACTGGTCTGATATTTTGTAGAATATCTGTGAGTTGGGGTTTGTCTCATATTTTCTCATGCTTCAATTGGCCTTACAGCTTTTTTGGAGGAATACCATGGAAACAAAATGCTATTTCCATCCTGCCATATATGTTTGATAAAAAACAAAAACCCAAACCCACTGCTGTCAAGTCAATCTCAACTCATAGAGACCAGCATTGGGTTTCTGGGGCAGTAAATCTTTACAGAAGTAGATTGCCCAGTCTTGCTTCTGCCAAGTGGCTGGTGGGTTTGAACCACCAACCTTCTGGTTAGCAGTCAGATGCCTTAGGCACTGTGCTGCCAGAGCTCCTTGTATTTGACAAAGCAATGCTTATTCCATACACTCATGAGTAAAATACATTAGCCAATAATTTTTGAAATTTTAAAATCATCACTGAGGGACTTCCAGTAAGAGGGTAGAATAGGCAGACAAGCTCCACAGCCCCTCTTCAAAAAAGAAAAGAGAAACCAATTGACAGAGTTATGGAAAATAATCCTGGAGCCCTGAGCTTTGAAAGGAAGTATACAGAAGTAGATAAGGCACTAACTAGTGGAAAAACCTGAACAAAAACAGTGAGTATGGAGACAGTTGAAACAGTGGACTGTCAGCTACTCTGACAGGACTGACAGCCTAAATATTTCCAAGTGATGTCGGGACCTGAGCATTGACCTGAAAGTTGGCCCTGGTCACCAAGGGCTGCAGAAACAACTGCACTGGTGGCTTTTGACTAGGAAGAGAAACAGCAAGGAAGGAGACAACCTGAGCTGTGGACTTTTGGCTGTCCGGAGGGCACAGCCATTTTGATTGTTTACATGTGGTGTGGCCATTTTGGATACTTAAATTGACTGAGGGCACAGACATTTTGATTGTTTACAAGTGGCAGCCATTTGGGATATTTAAAGTGACCAAGGGGACAGCCATTTTGAATGTTTATAAGAGGCAGACATTTTGGATTTTAAAGTGACAGCATTCTCATTCAGATTCCAGGGATCTAAGAATAGGCTCCATTTGCCAAGGACAACAGGGACATATGGGAGGCAGATGAAGGGAAAGGAGACAGGTGGTGAGTGTGTAAGTGCTGCCAACTAGCAAACAGAGGAGCAAAGCAACCACAGTGCCCTGCTATGTAGATAACACACAAAGAAAACAAAAATCATGGGCAAGTCACTCCAACATACAAGTGCCAATTAAATATAAACACAAAAACATCATAATGCCTCAGAGACAACAGAGCATCACAGTCCACTCAAAGAAGCAAGATAAAGCAGGAGAAACAAGGGATCAGCATGTTGTTGTTGTTGTTATGTGCCATCGAGTTGGAACCAACTCATAGTGACCCCTCCTTGAGTTTCTGAGGTGGTATCACTATGAAAGTAGATTGCCCAACTTTTCCGAGGAGTGGCTGGTGAGTTTGAACTTATACAGACCCAAAACACATCCCTGAGGAAGACGCAGCATTGGAACTCCTTGATAAGGAATTCAAAAGAATTACATTTAGGTACCTTCAATGAATTGAAAGACAGATCAAGGAAAACACTGACAAAATTGAGGAAAAGACAGAGAAAATCTTAGAAAAATTTCAAAAGACAATGCAAGAAGAAAACAACAAAATAAATTAAAAATTAGAAATGATACAAAATCTACAAATAGAAATCCAGAAGAGTAATACTAAATTTTCAGCAATAGATAACTCATTGAACAGACAAATGAGTAGAATTGAATCAATGGAAGACAGAATTAGTGAGACTGAAAACAAATACCTCAATACTTCTTTGGAAAGGGAACAATCAGAAAAAAAGATCAAAACAAAATGAAGAAAGCGTAAGGTTCATGTGGGATACCATCAAAAGGAATAACTTATGTGTCATCAGAATTCCAAAACAGGAAGAGACAAACAAAACCACAGAAAAATTATCAAGTATTTGTTGGAAGAGAATTTCCCTGGTATGATCAAAGGTGAGAATATACCCATTCAAGAAGTCCAATGAACCCCAAACAGGATAGACCCCAAAAGAAAATCACTGAGACATATCATCATCAAGCTCACCAAAACCAAAGGCAAAGAAAGAATCCTAAAAGCAGCATGGAAAAAATGAAAAGTTACCTACAAGAGGCAACAATAAGAATAAGCTCAGATTTCTCAGCAGAAACCATGCAGGTGAGAAGACAGTGGGATGGTATATATAAAACAATGAAAGAGGAAAGTTTCCAGCCAATAATTATACACCAAAAACCAAACTCCGTAGAGTCAGATCTGACTCATAGTGACCACTCCTTGGGTTTCCAAGGTGGTATCACTACAGAAGTAGATTGTCCCTCAAATATGGTGGTGAAATTAGGTCATTTCTAGATAAGCAGAAATTAAGGGGATTTGTTAAAATAAGAGCAACCTTACAAGAGATGCTAAAGGAGTCCTTTGAGCAGAGAACCAACCACAGCAAACAACAATTAACCATTAACACACATGATGACATAACCCAGAAACCAACCCAGTTATGTTGTTGTTGTCAGACCCAACTATAGTGACCCTTCCTTGGGTTTCTGAGGCAGTGTCACTATGGAAGTAGATTGCCCAACCTTCCTTCCGAGGAGTGGCTGGTGGGTTTGAACCACCAGCCTTCTGGTTAGCAGTCAAGTGCCTTAGGCACTAAGCTACTAGAGCTGCTAACTCAGTTATAGAAGTATCCAAAGTAAATAAGCCCACAAGATTGTAAACAGGGAACCAGAGACATCAATTAACAAATGAAGACAACTACAAACCAAAAAGAGGGGAAAAGACTGTGTAGTTATAGAACTTCTAAATGGTAGGGAAGTCAAGACAACTATCTACAAGATAGAGTGGACTATTCTAATGTTGCAAAGAAAATTATAAATCACATGGTAACCTCAAAGAAAAAATGATAAACCTTCACATACCTAAGAAACCTAAGAAAGAGGACCAGTACAAATACTTAGCAAATACTAAAACAACAGCACTACGCTACCAGAACCACTCCTCGAAAGATGGGGAAATCTACTTCCGTAGTGATATCACCTCAGAAACCCATGGAGGGGTCGCTATGAGTCGGGTCCGACTCAACGGCACATAACAACAACAACAAAAAAATAGCACAGAAGGAAGTGATAACACAATTCATAAACAAAACGAGCTCAGTATAGAAAATTATATGGAAAAAAGAAATCAGCAACACCATGAAAAAGCACATAACAAAATGACAGCAACAAATTCATACTTGTCGATAATTACATATCTGACAAAGGACTTATCTCTAAAATTTATAGAAAGCTCCAACACTTCAAAAACAAAAAACTTAACAATCCAATTTGAAAAATGGGCAGAAGACATGAATGGACACTTCACCAAAGAGAATATTCAGGCAGCCAGCAAACACATAAAGAAAGCTCATGATCATTAGGCATCAGAGAGATGCAAATCAAAACAACAGTGAGATACTATCTCACCCCAACACTAATGGCAAAGTTCAACAAGGCAGAAAATAACAAATACTGGCAAGGATGTGGACAGATTGGGACTCTAATACACTGCTGGTGGGGTTGTAAAATTATATAACCACTGTGGAAAACAGTATGGCAATTCCCTAAAAAGTTGGAATTAGAAATACCATTTGACCCAGCAATCCCATTACTAGATATACATCCTAAAGAAATGAGAGCCAGGAAAAGAACAGATATATGCACACCCATATTCATCACAGCACTATTTACAACAGCAAAATGACGGAAACAACCTACGTGCACATCACCAGAAGAATTGATAACCAAACTATGGTACATACACACAATGGAATACTATACAACACTGAAGAATGATGTAGAATCTGCATAACATGGATGAACTTGGAGGACATTATGTTGAGGCAAAGAAGTCAATCACAGAAGGACAAATATAGTATTAGTTCACTATTGTAAAAAGTCAAAGAAAGATTTATATATGGAAGGAAATGTTCTTTGTTGGCTACCAGGGATGGAGGGGAGGGGAGGGACACTGAAAAAAAAATGCGTTGACCCCTGTCATTTTAGTTTTGTGTATTTCACTGTACATAAATGATATTTCAATAAAATGCATTTAGCAATCATCACTGAGAGATTGGCAGCTGACATATGTGGGGACCACTCCTCGGAAGGAAGATGGGGCAATCTACTTCCGTAGTGATACTGCCTCGGAAACCCAAGGAGGGGTCGCTATGAGTCGGGTCTGACTCGATGGCACATAACAACAACAACAACAGTCAGTGCTCACCAAAGTAATGGCCTTTTTGCGAACATGAGTTTGTATATTGCTAACATCTCCACTGAGCAGTGACCCACCTGAAAGGGGAGGAAAGTGAGGCTCAGGTGACTTAGGTGCCTCTGGTCAAGTCAGCTGCTTCGGAATACGTGCCCCAGGCCTCGTAAGTCAGAAAGCAGAGCAAGGTGCAGAAAGCAGACTGTGGGCATTCCCCGGAAGGGTATGCTACACGCTGGTGTTGCCGCCGGCGACTCCTCACAGACGAGAAGGAGGAGCTTGGAATCTTAGTCTCTGCCAGCTACCACGTCACAATGGAGCCTTTAGCAAACTCTTCCTTTCAGGAGGCGCCTGTCTCTGTGGGCGACTGTTTTGCACTTCTGTTGCCATTATAGAAACTCTTGGTGTTTATGAGAGACTTAGGGTTCCTGCAAGCACATCTTTCTCTTGGGTGGGCAGCAGTTGTTAATATGCAATTTCCAACAAAACACTAATGGCCATAAGTAGCTCATTTTTATTGGTAAAGAGAGTGTTATAAGTGTTTTTTATGTACTGGGTGCATTTTATGGCTTATTTTTCTCTTTATGATAAGACAAAACTCAATGAACACTATGGGAGTTTTATGAACTCTCTTACAGGCAAGAGAGAATATATGCACAGATATTTACACACTCAGTTTGCACATGTTTGTTTGTGGGATAGTTTACTAGTGGGAAAGAATAACCCACAATTCCACAGGACCCATCTCTGAGGACTTTGGTCTCACAGGTGTCGTGTCATTAATGTCACAGTGTTCTGGAAACATATGTATTGGGAAGGATACATGAAGCATATCCCAGCTGGTGTTGTGGATGGAGGGCCAGGGCCCAGAGAGGTCAAGCAGCCTGCCCAAGGTCCTCTGTCACACAGAGGACTCTGGGAGTCACGTCAGCCACACTAGCATCTTTGCCAGTGAGCACATCTTATTTTTGAAAAAGGTAAGTGAAGCACTGAATTGTAAAAGGCCAGATAACACGACATGGCTCTCTGGGGGTTTGCACATATGTATACTGATGACAGTTTGAAAGACATATTTTCCTTATATTGTGTCACTATGTCATTATGTAAAGAGTCTTGGTGACACAGGGTCACACTCCTGGCTGCTAACCCAAAGGTGGGCAGTTCTAAAGCACCAGCCGCTCTGCTGGAGAGGCACCTGGCAATCCGCTTTGGTAAGCTTGACCGCCTTGGAAACCTTGTGGGGCAGTTCCACTCTGTCCTGTAGGGCCACTGTGTGTCAGAACCCACTGGATGGTGGTGGGTTTCATTTTTGTTTGGATTGTCTAATGACAGTAACAAAAATACATGGCTTCCAGTAATAGAGTACCTATTTACAAAAATAATGTAAAAATCCTTTCAATTACAATAAAAAGTCAACACCATGCTTCATTTACTTACCTTTGTTAAGTGAGAAAAGGCCTAATAAAATTTCAAAAAACAAACTGCCATGGAGTCCATTCTGACTCATAATGACCTCTCTTTGGGTTTCCAAGGCCGTAAATCTTTAGGTGAGTAGATTGCCCAGCCTTCCTTCTGTGGAGTGGCTGGTAGGTTTGAACCGCTAACCTTCTGGTTAGAAGTCAAATGCCTCAGGCTACATGCCACCAGAGCTCCTTCTAATGAAAGTCAGGCAGCCAAACAGAGTATTGGCAGAGCCCTGATGGTCCAGTGATTGAGCACTCGGCTGCTAACCCCAAGGCAGTGGAGCCCACCAGTGGCTCTGCGCGAGAAAGACGAAGCAGTCCACTTTCTTAAAGATGACAACCTTGGGAGCTCTCTGGGGCAGTTCCCCTCTGTCCTCTAGGGGCGCTGTGGGGTCAGAATGGGCTCCACGGCAGTGGGTGTGGTTTGGGCTTTGCTTCTGTGAAGATTGACAGCCTTGGAGACCCTGTGGGCAGTTCCACTCTGTCCTCTAGGGCACTGTGGGTCAGAATCAACCTGACAGCAGGGTTTGGTTTTATACTTACAGAAACGCAGCAGGGAATGAACAGAAAGTTCCCACACACCCACACCCTGTCCCGTGTCTAGCATCTGCCATCAGGTGGTATGCTTGTCACAACGAACCAATGCACATCACCATCAATCGACGTCCACACTTCATTCAGATTTCCTGCATTTTCTCCTGAAATCCTTTCCCTGCTCCGGGCCTGCCCAGGCCCCCACACGACACTGAGTCATCCTGTCCCCTAGGCTCCTTTCGGCTGACAGTATGCCAGACTTCCCTTGTTTGTCACGGCCTCGGCAGTTTTGAGGAGTACTCTCCCAATGAAGAACACAAAGCAGTCTCACCAAGTGGAGTCCACCTCACGGTGACCCCACGGCCACCAGAGTTGCCTGTGCGCCACAGGGCTTCGGCGGCCGATTCCTTGACGTGAGTCGTCAGACCTTTCTCCCAAGACTCCAACCACCAGGCTCTCCATTGGCACGCCAACCCTTCGCACCCCCAGGAGGGCACTTCACTGTGGGTTCGCTGGACGCATTCTCCCAGTTAGATTGGGCTTACTCACGGGTTTGAGGGAGGAAGACCCAGACATAAACTGCATCCTCATCTCATCCCATTAGAGTCACCTGCTAACAATGTGACTCCTCACTGCTGATGTTTCCTGAGATCATGTTCACAAGTTTGTCACTAAGAAATGACACTTTCCCTCCTTATTCCTGTGGAAGAAGCACAGTTTTCACCTCCTTCAGAAGGAAGTTGCTAGGACAGCCTTCTCTTATGGAATAGCACTTACCCCCATCCACCTGAGTGAGGAGTAGAAACTGATGGTTTTATTTAGAGTCTTTCATGCATAAAATGTGGAGACCAAAAGCAGGATGACACTTTTGGCCATTGGTTTTGTATACCCAGAATATAGTGTTGGGATGTCCATCTCAAGCAACCCTATTATGATGACAGAGTCAGGATCCACTTCCACCCCCAAGCCCGGGGACCAGGGTTGACTTCCACCCCCAAGCCCGGGGACCGGGGACCACTTCCATCCCCAAGCCCACTAACAATGCGATGTCAGAGCATGGGCTTGAAGAACCATAGACGCCAGGGTCTTCACTGGCACTGGCGAAGCGGTGTGAAGGGCAGGCCCCAACTCTGCTACAGGTTGGGTAGACCACTTCATGCATCCACACCCTAGCCCCCTTTCTCTCAAACACGGTGATGACCTGCGTGGAGAGGCTGAAGTGAGAACTAAACAAGGGTATACATATGGGATCACAGTGAGTTGGAATCTACTCAGTGGTAACTGACTTGACTTGATTAGTTAATAACACTATTCGCCAACTACAAAATGTGTTCTTGACATTATTAGTGATTGCTGTCTGAGAGGAATATTTCTGACCTCGGTTCTATATGTCCTCTAGAACAGTGCTGTCCAACAGAAATGTAATGCAAGACGTACATGGAATTTTAATTGTTTATTGTTGCTGTAGGAGCCCTGGTGGTGCAGTGGTATTAAGCACTTGTGTGCTAACAGGAAGATCAGTGGTTCAAACCCACCAGCTGCTCCATGGAAAAAAGATTTGGCAGACTGCTTCCCCAAAAAAGCAGGTGCTGTTAGGTGCAATCAATCCTGTTCCAACTCACAGTGACCCTTCGTATGACACAAAGAAACCCTGCCCCATCCTGTCCCATCCTCATAACCACTGCTGTGCTTCAGCCCTTTGTTGCGGCCACTACGGCAGTCCATCTCACGGAGGGTTCTTACCGACCCTCTACCTTACCAAGGACGATGTCCTTCTCCAGGGAGTGGTCCCTCATAAGAACTTGCCCAAAGTACATGAGACAAAGTCTCCCCATCCTTCCTTCTAAGGAGCATTCTGGCTGTACTTCTTCCAAGACACATTTGTTCATTATTCTGGCAGCCTATGAAGATTGCAGCCCTGGAAGCCCTGTGGGCAGTTCTACTCTATCCTATAGGGTTGCTGTGAGTCAGAATCAAGTTGATGGCAATGGGTTTTTTGTGTTTGCTGTAGTTGTGTGCTGTCCAGTCCAGTCCAACTCATGGGAACCTCATGTGTGTCAGAGTACAACTGTACTCCACTGGGTTTGCGATGCCTGTGTTTCTGATCACCAGCCCATTCTTCCGAGATCCATCTGGGTGGACTCAGACCTCCAACCTTTCAGTTAACAGCTGAGCTCATTAACCATTTGTAACACCCAGGGGCTCCTGCAGAGCCCATAAGGCTCCACTATTATTCTAACACCTAGAAACAAAAAAAAACAAAGCTGTTGCCTCAAGTCAATTCCAACTCATGGCTACCCCTGTGTTACAGAGTGGGCCTGTGTTCCACACAGTTTCTGGTAGGTTCTGGCTGTAACCTTATGGAAAAAGATCACCAGGCACCCAGCATTTTGAGCTTAAAATATCTCAATTAAGCCTTTATATCTCAATTAAACCTAATGATGAATCTTTCTGGTCATTATCCAAGTCCCACAAGCGAGGGCTCTGCATCAGAAGTCCTGCTTTCTCCAAAGACCTATATACAGCTACCTCTCTTCCCTCCATTTCCTCCAACATGGGTCTTTTTCAAAGAGAGCAGTCCCTGTCTTCTCCACAGTCCTTAGAGAAAGTGATGCTTATACTGAGACCTGAAGAGGGAGTAGGGCAGGAGCAGGCAGGAAGGGCAATAGAAGCAAAGCAGTACCAAAGCGCGTATGTGTAATCCCAGCGCAGGAGACCTCCCTGCAGGTCAGGCCTCCAAGAAGCCTTCTCTGAACAGCACAGACTGGAAGGGAATGCCAGTGAGGTTTAGAAGGGGAGGCAGGCAGAAGAGGCTCACACGTGGGGTCAACAGGCAGGGCCACTGACTGACCCACCTTGAGGTAGAGCGTTGGACTGTCGGTCGATGTCCCAGGCCACACTGCGAAGGTGGAGAGACAACAGAGTGCAGACAGGTGGCAGGGAGACCTGTGAGAAGGCTGACACGTGACACCAAGCAGGATGGTGTGGTGCTTGGCACCATCCAACCCCACACTAGGAAGGCCTTAGCCCTTGAGGACATGGCTAGCCAGGTTTTTTTTGTTGTTCTCTTTTTTCCACGCAAAAGAATGAAAACAATCATGATGGCCCATGTCATCCTGTTTAAAGATAAGGATGGGTTAAACCAATAACAAATGGGAGACGGACTCCTGCTGGTGCACAAGTGGCGACAGACCAGGCGTGGAGGGGTGACACAGGAGGATGTACAGTCACGGGGCTCCGTCCGGCACACTCCTGCAGCATGAAAGGAATGGCTGCATGCCCTGGCCACCGTGCCCTTCCTCAATGACCTATGGTAGCCCGAGCAGCGGGGTAGCACTGTCATGTGTTTCAGCCTTAGGCCAGGAGTTATTTGAGGAAACATGCCTCCTTCTTTTTTGGATTGCTTGCATAACGAGCCTCCTTACAGTCTCTTTAAGGAAGAACTGACAGATGGAGGTCCCTACTGGGAAACGTGTGAGGCCTCAGGAAGGCACTGCGATGAATCGAGGAATCGAGGTTGACCAGCTCCGTCCTCGTGCAGCATCTCAAGTGAACGCCCTTGAACACTCTGTGGGTGTGATTTGCTTGTAAAGGGTGGAGTGTCATAGTAAGTCACCTCCTGGCTGCTTGGCTAACAGTCTCTTCCTTCGCCAAGGAGAATGCCTCTACCAACCTCATCCCTAACAGCACGGGGCATCCACACGGGCAGTCTGCTGAGGTCAGCCAAGGGCGGTTGGATCAAAAGTCAGGTTCTACTCGGAGAAGCTGGAGAGCTTAGTCTTCTTGTTTAGTTCTTGCTTTGTTTGTTGGAATCCCTTCTAAACCCCAGTAGAAAACAACCTTTTACGGTGCAAGTAATCTAGCCAGATATCTTCCAAATCTTAATAGGCAGAGTGGATTGACCTCTGTTCTTCTTCATGGAACTGGCAACAAATGGATCAATTTTCTTGCTCAATAATTACCATTTGGATGTTGATTTTGCCTTACTGAGGTTAACACCCTGGAAGGGCTGGGTTAGAGAATGCTGGAGAAACACACACACACGCACATAGCAAAGCGAGAGCCATTCCCGTAGACTAGGAGGGCCATGGAGACTTGCTGATCCTTTTGTTCAGAAACTAAAAAGCAGGGAAGGAAATGAAGAAATCAAGCAACTCTGAAATTCATCGCTCAACCCACACGACTTCGAGCGGGGCTGAACCTCCATCAGCCCCTCCTGCATCCAGCAGGAAGCAGACCCGTGACTCTGAGAACTGACTTGCCTTGGAGCAGGAAGAGGAAGCAGCTGCCAACATGCTGGAGGTCACGGACTCCCATCTGTCCTCACATATCCTCTCATCAACATGAAATTATTTAAATTAGAATCGTGTGTAGTTAAAAATGTATTTCCTATGGGTTCTAGTCTCCAAGATGCCTGTTAAGGACGGAAGGTGCATGGCACAGAGCCCCTGCCCTCTGGAAGTTTACAGACTAGTGAGGGGCGGTACTGGGGTGCAGACCAGCAGAACGCAATCACTTTACAAGAAGTACCACGAGAAAGAGGGGACCAAGTCAGAGAGGAGAAGGACATACCAAGCTGGGCTGGAAGCATCAATGTGTGAGGCCTTGCTAGGCAAAACCAACTGCCATGGAGTCTCTTCTGACGGTTGATGCCGCCGTGTGCTACACACTATAACTGCTTCTTCGGGCTTTCATGGCTGCAATCTTCAGAAGCAGGTCACCATGGTTCTCTTCCAGGGTGCTTGTGGATGGCTTTGAACCATCGACCTCTATGTGAGCAGTTAAGAGCTTAGCTGTTCACATCCCCCAGGGACTCCTTTCCACATGGTAGGGACTGTTATTTTTCCTGTATTATCTCATAAACCCTAGAGCTAGGACTGCTCTTGTTCTTATTTAAGGAAGCTGAGACGAAGAGTCTAAGTCCCTTTCTCAAGGCTGCTCAACTCTAGGAAAGGCCAGTCCAGATGGAAAACAGTAGACAAGGTGAGGGTGCTGTGTCGTGGAATGGGTTATTTATTTATTGCTGCATGTAAAAATTACCCCGACGTGTAGTTTTAAAAGGAGAGACGTGTCTTGTTTCTCATGAGTCTGAGGGCTGGGGTCTTTGATGACACTGCAGTCAGGACCAAGGAGTAGGGAGTGTGACACTTACATCTAACGCCCCTGTGAAAGAGGGGCCACCCATCTGCTTGGGAAACAGGAGTGTTTCGCAGGAGGTGGCATATCCCTCCCACCCTCATGTCTTTGTCTTCCCTTTCTGGGGGTACTTAGGATCCTACAATCTTACGTTCTTGTCACGATGTGTGTTCTTGGACAGAATGGGTGAGACAGGAGAGTAAGCCCTGTTGCTCATTTCTAAGAAGACAGTTTTACAGGTTCATACCACACCTTCACAAAGCATTGACTGTCCCTGTTGTTGATGTTATGTGCCATCGAGTCAGACCCGACTCATAGCGAACCCTCCTTGGGTTTCCGAGGCAGCATCACTACCGAAGTAGATTGCCCAACCTTCCTTCCAAGGAGTAGCTTTGAGTTTGAACCGCCAGCCTTCTGGTTAGCGGTCAAATGCCTTAGGCACTATGCCACTAGCGCTCCCATTTAACTAAATAATCTACAGGAATTTTTCAAGTTCACTATTTTTGAAGGTGCCACAGCTATGTCAAATCATAATCAAATTTCTCTTTTTCATATATTGTTCCAAATTATGGTCTAGCAGAGACTGTCACAACTTACAATCCCATCAGCAGAGTTTGGATGTACAATACTCTCACACCATCACCAGGACCACATAAAACAAGTGTTAGCCTCTTCCATGTCACTGATTGGGAAAAGACCATGTATATTTATTCTTGGGTGAATTGGCTATTTGGGTTAGCTCTGGTGGTATAGTGGAAAGACGTCTGGCTGCTATCTAGAAGGTTCACTAGTTCAAACCCACCAGCTGCTCCACAGAAGGAAGATGAAGGCGTGATCTATTTCTGTAAAAGATTTACAGCCTCAGAAACCCAATGGGGGTTGCTATGAGTTGGAATCAACTTGACGGCAATGAGTTTGGTTTTATATCCAAAACTCCTGTTTGATGTCGTTACCTCTTGACCTGTCCATCACCGAGGACTGTATTTCTTCCAACACTGATGGGTTTGTGACTGTCTTCTCCACTCCTACTTTTGTCACCATTCTCAGTGGATGAATGGTCACCATTCTTACTTCTGGACCCATGTGGATGACTCTTCTCATGTCTGGGCCACTCAGTTCTGTCACGCCCTCACCTCCACTTACCTCTTCCTCTTTCATCTCCACACTCCACAGCCATACCCTTGACACTTCATCACCAACAACTGCACCATCTCTGAAATTTCTGCCCCCCAAACGTCACTCAATGACCACCAATGCACGCCTCCAGCTCACTTTCTCTAGTGTCGTATTCTAGCACTTTCTTGCTTGCACTGAGACATTCCACCACTCGTTGGTTAGTCTGTGCTGCTATGGTTGCTTGTATGTGGTATTTCAAATACCACCAGAGTCACCCATGGCAGACAGCAGAGCTTCCAGACAAAGGCCAAACAGAAAGACCGAGTGACCTCCTCCTGAAAACTAGCTGGTGAAAACCCCGTGGAACAAGAGCAGGTGACCGTCCAGCTTAGTGCTGGGTGGTGAGCCCCTTACTTGGGAGACACTCAAAATGTGCAGTGCCCATAGCAACAGATTCAAAGAGAGCAATGATCCCTGGGTCCAGGCAGTGGTTCGTTGTATTGTATACGAGACCACATGAGTCAGAGATGACTGGATCGTGACTAACAGCAACAGATGTTTATCTATGACATCCACATAAATATTTAATAGGCATGAGTGTATTGCAGTGGGTTCTTAAAGTGATGATCATGAATGAGGTTAGATGACATCCACTCATGGTCTCTTAATTGTACTAAAGTATACCTCTGAATACATGTGGTGTCACCCATGGAAAACTATTAAATATTGGTATAAAGTAATAAAAAATGTACATTCAAAGGGCTCACATTTCTTTATGTGCACTAATTCTCTAAGGATTTTATACCTAATGTATATTCTTCTCATTCTGCTTTGGAAAATAATTTGGCACCATTTTTTTAAGAAAGATAGAAGACTGAAAGAAGATAAAAACATAATTATTCTGATCTTGGAAGCTATGGATTTCTTTCTGAAAACACTACACAAGATTCACTCGGGTTCCAAGACTCTGTCTCTGGCCTACATAGAGTAGCTATCCAGCAGGAGGATACAAGGAGACATTTGCCTACTACTGGAGCTACTCCGGGTGGCCCGGGCACAGCAGAGCCACACGCTGCAGGCTGCCTTCAGGGGGCACGAGCCTTGGGCTTGTGCACCATCCTGGAGCAGGAATCCCTGATGAGCCAACAGTGTGCCTCTCAACACAGCAGGGCCAACCATTTGCCATGTCAGCACACCAGAGAAACAAATGGGCCCCAGGATGCTGTGTGTTGGCCATCCTCCCTGTCAACTCCCATCTCTTCTTTTGGGGACCTCCTGCACTTTACTCTGAGACAGTCAGTCACAGTGACCTTGACCTCTGGTTAGATGCTAAGCAGTTGGCATCACAGGATGTGTGTTTTCTTCTGAAGACATTCTCAGAGTCTCGGGAACTGATGTATGTATGAGACACATGTCAAAAAAGAAGGCAGAGGATAAAGCAACCAGTGTGTGGAGGGTGGGCTCGGGATACCCCTGCCCAGCGCCTTTCCCTGCTAGGTGCCCCCTAGTGGTCCAGGGGCACTCCACAGGCATCCGT
>NW_006923660.1:36422-36975 GCF_000298275.1 Orycteropus afer afer | reverse complement strand
TCTCCACAACCTCTCTAGCATTTGTTGTATACTGTCTTGTTGAAATTTGCTACTAGTGCTGGAACAAGATGGTACCTCATGGTTGTTTTGATTTGCATCTCTCTAATAGCTAATGATCGTAAGCATTTCTTCATGTTTGTTGGCCCTTGTATATCCTCCTTGGTGAAGTGTCTATTCATGTCTTCTGACAATTTTTTAATTGGATTGTTTGTCTTTTTGTTATTGAGGTGTTGAAGTTTTCTATAAATTCTAGAGATAAGTCTCTTGTCAGATATGTTATTATCAATATGTTTTCCCCATCTGTAGGTTCTCTTTTGACCCTTTTGGAGAAGTTTGGAAGCACACAAAAATGTAATCTTTAGAAGGTGCCAATCATCTGGTTTCTCTTCTACTGTTTTTGCATTTTGACTTATGCTTGATAGTCTATTTATGGCATATATTAGGGCCCTTAAATTTGCCACTAAATTTTCCTTGAGGAACTGTGTAGTTTTAGGTTTCACATTTATGTCTTTTGTCCATCTGGAGTTAGCTTTTGTGTGTGGTGTGATGTTCA
>NW_006923660.1:35521-36322 GCF_000298275.1 Orycteropus afer afer | reverse complement strand
CAAATGGATCTCCAGTTTTGCCAGCACCATTTATTAAACAAACATTCTCTTCCCCATTTAATGGATTTTGGGCTTTTGTCAAAGATCAGCTGGCTATGGGTCAATGGATCTATTTCTGGCTTCTCAATTCTATTCCATTGGTCTATGTTTCTGTCATTAAACCAACACCATGCAGTTTTGACTACTGTGCCTGTATATTTGGTTTTGTGATCCAGCAATGGGAGACTTCCTATTTTGTTTTTCTTCTTCAATAGTGCTTTGCTTATCCAAGGTCTCTTTCCTTTCCATATAAAATTAGTGATTGTTTTTTCCTTATCCCTAAATAATGATGATGGGTTCTGTATTGGGACAAACAGACACTCTTAGTGATCTTAAATCACATAATATTTCCCTTGTTCTGTTCGAATAACAGTCTTTTTTGTCTATTTACAGGTTCCCTACAGTGCAGGTAAGTGTTCTGGACATCCCATTGCTCATAATGTTATCCAAAATTTTTATGATCAACACCATCAAATGCCATTGCATAGTCAATAAAAAATAGGTAACCACCATTTTGATATTCTTTGTTTTCAACTAAGATCCATCTGACATCTGCAATGATTTCTCTTGTTCCATGTCCTCTCCTGAATCCAGCTTCCATTTCTGGGAAGTCCCTGCCAATATATTGCTGAAACCCTTTTTCAAATATCTTCAGCAAAAATTGACTTGTGTGTGATATTAATGATATTACTCAATGTTTCCACATTCTGTGGGATCACTTTCATTCTATGGGAATAGATTTCTTCCAGGCAGTAACCAGTT
>NW_006923660.1:33469-35106 GCF_000298275.1 Orycteropus afer afer | reverse complement strand
CTCAATGAAAAACTAGGGGCACATTTAGGGGCCTTAATATATGGCATAAATAGACTATTCAGCATAACCCAAAATACACAACAGCAGAAGAGAAACTAGACAAATGAGACCTCCTCAAAATTAAATTTTTATGTGTTTCCAAAAACTTCTCCAAAAGAGTCAAAAGAGAACATACCAATTAGGAAAAAAATATTCATCAATGGTATATCTGACAAGGAACTTATCTCTAGAATCGATAGGAAACTTCAACACCTCAATAACAAAAAGGCAAATACTCCAATTAAAAAATGGGCAGAAAATATGAATAGAAACTTCACCAAAGAGAATATTAAGGGGAGTAATAAACATATTAAAAAAGCTCATGATCATTAGCCATTAAAGAGATGGAAATCAAAACAACAATGAGATAATATCTTGCTTCAGTGCTAACAAAAATTTCAACAAGACAGAAAATAACAAATGCTGGTGAGGATGCAGAGAGATTGGAATTCTCATACACTGCTGATAGGACTGTCAAATGGTACAAGTGGAAAGCTGTATGGCAATTCCTTAAAAAGTTGGAATAGATATACCAGTTGACTCAGCCATTCCATTATTAGGTATTTATTCTAAAGAAGTGAGAGCCATGACAAGAACAGACATATGCACACCCATATTAATTGCAGCACTATTCAATAGGGAAATGTTGGAAACCACCTAGATGTCCTTCACCTGAGGAATGGATAATTGAACTATAGTACATACACAATGGAATACTACGTAACCCTAAAGAATAACATAGAATCTGCAAAACACTGCATAAAGTGGATTAACTTGGAGGATATTTTGCTGAGTGAAATAAGTCAATCACAGAAGAGCAAATACTGTCTTTATTCATTAATTAAGTATTGATTTGTATTAAGAGAAGGCCAGTGTACCAAAAGTGAGTGATTAACATGGTGGCATTGAGGAAGATGAAGACATAGAGAGGTACATGGGAGGTACAAAGAACAAAGATTAATTCTTTTGCATGTACAGTACTGTGTTGTCAGTGAAGGCAAACATGGGTATATGGGTGGACAGATTGGTGGACAGGTTGAACTATTAGGTATATCTGTATAGCAGGAAGTGTCTCCAAAACCATGTGTAGGGTTGGCAGACATTTGTTCTACAAGTATATTTGTATGTTCTATAAGAATTCCCAGGTGTATAGTAGAGCTGACAAAGGACAAGTTTGTAGTTACAGCCAGCTACCCAGAAGGAGTGAGGAATTGGACCTGTGGACTCAGGACCATAGTTGCAGGAGCATCAGGCTCAATTGGCATGACATAGTACACAAAACTTTGTTCCATATCTTACTTTGGCCAGTAGTGACTGGGATCTTAAAAGCTTGCAAGCAGCCATCTAGATGAATTGATGGCTGTCCCATTGTCCAGAGCAAAGAAGAATGAAGAAAACCAAAGATTCTTGGAAGCAATTAATGCTAGCGAATGGACACCATGTGATGCTCAGCCTATACGACTATGAAACAAGAATAATTAGATGGTGCCTGGCTACCACTGTCAACCACTCAGAGGGGGATCTACATAGGAGATCCTGGATAGAGAGTGAGAATAATGTGAAACAAAACTGAACATCATTAAAAAAAAAAAAAAAAA
>NW_006923660.1:28371-31817 GCF_000298275.1 Orycteropus afer afer | reverse complement strand
ATACTGCCTCGGAAACCCAAGGAGGGGTCGCTGAGTCGGGGCCGACTCGACGGCACATAACAACAACAACAACAACAATGGAGACATATTGAATGATGCAGGAACTATCAAAATAAGATGTAAGATATACACAGAGTCACTGTACCACAAAGACCTGGTGTAAGTATAGAAAAATTCAGGAGCTTTGGTGGCTTGGTACCTAAAACATTTGACTGCTAGCCAGAATGCTGATGGTTGAGCTTTTTTTTTTTTTCCTCAAAAGGACGGTCGGGCAATACCAGAAAGATGGTTACTTTTTTTTTTTTTTTTTTAATAGAAAAAGTCATATTCACTGTACAATATTAATAAGTTAATGAAGATAGAAAGACATCATATTTGGTTAAGGGAAAGATTGATAAAAATGAAGGGAATCCTCAATGAGATAGATTGACTAAATAGTCACTGCAATGGACTCAAACACACCATCGATCATGAACATGGCATAGGACTGGACAATAACAAACATATTGGAAGCGACAATGGCCAGACTTTGTCTCACCTACTCTGGTCATGTTGTCCCTGAGGAAGGATGCCATGCTTGGTAAGGTGGAGGGTTGATGAAAGTTGGGAAGGTACTCAATGAGATTGATTGACAGTGGCTGCCGCCATTGGGTCAAGTATAGCAAGGATCGTGAAGCCGGCACGACCAGGCAGGGTTTCGTTCTGCTATGTGTATGAGTCAGAGAAAACCTCATGGCACCTAACAACAACATGTTCCTTAGCTGACTGGTTCATTGTTTCTTAGACAAATTCCAATTTCTTCCTTCTTCTTCCTCTTCTTCATATTCCTCTTCTTCCTCTCCTTCTTCTCCTTCTCCTCCTCCTCCTCCTCCTCCTTGTTCTTCTTCTTCTTCTTAAGTTAGCAGGAAAGGTCTTTGTGTCTGCATTAAATAATTAGCCTTTTAAAAAATATATATTTGGCAGGTAAGCATGATAAACACATTTATATTTCAAAATTTCAGGATCATTATAGAAACTTTAAAAAAATATAGACAATACACACATAGAATTGAGGTTATTCTGAATATTCCAAGTGATTGACCTCACTCTGCATTTATTAATTATCATTATTCTTATACAGAGAAGACAGGAGAGCTGACACCTGGACTATTTTAAAAGAGATTCTGTTACACTGATTAGAACACTAGAGTATGTATAGGTTTCTACCAGTAGGAACTAAAAATTAAGATTTAAATTATAGATTTTAATTTATCATTACCAACAATACATGATTTGCACCCAGTTCTAAAGTTTTAAATAAAATTGTCAATAAAAAAATGTTGCATTTTATATCTCTAATCAACATTCATTTACATCATTGGTATAGTCCAGAACACATTTATGCAGTTAACTCTTCCTATACCACCTTAATTGTCCCCCAAATTAAATAAATTCTCAACCAATTTTCACAGGGTAGATTAATATTTGATTCATCATTTTTCTTTCAACTTTTCAATGTTATTTCTCTCATTTAATCATTTCAGGAGAATAATGGAAGCATAAGCTATTAGATATATTCTAATTTGTGATTTAACAATAAGCAACTTCATTTTTTTTTTTTAAAGTTGGTCATCTGATAGTCTTCTTTAAATTATCTGTGCTCTTTCTTTGAAAATAAGATTGGCACCAAACTTTTCTCATGGTATCTTTCATCTCCCTATTTCTCAAGTATAGATTAAGGGATTGAACATAGGAGCAATGACGGTGTAAAATACAGCAAATACTTTATCTTTTGGGAAAGTGGTAGGAGATCTAATGTAGACAAATATTTCAGAAAACAAAAGTAAGACCAACACAGCGATGTGAGAAGCACAGGTAGACAAGGCTTTTTGTCTTCCCTCAGCTGAATGATTTCTCAAGGTGTATGACATAATAACATAAGAAACAACTAAGACAACAAATGTCACTAAGCAAATCACACCTGAATTGGCAACCACAAGAACACCAGCCATATAGGTGTCACTGCAGGCAACTTGCATCAAATCGATCACAAAAAAAAGTGGTCAATTTCATCAGGACCACAAAAGGGTAACAGGATTGCCATAGATAATTGGGGAAAGGAATGGGCAGCCCCACCAACCCAAGCAGCTAAGACAAGAATATTACATCTTGTTCTGTTCATGATAATCATGTAGTGGAGAGGTTTGCAGATAGCAACATAGCGATCAAAGGCCATGGCAGCAAGAATGAGAATCTCAACAGCACCAAAGAAGGGCATGGAAAAGACCTGTAACATGCAGTTACCATAAGAGATGGTTTTTTCTCCACTAGCAAGTCACCCATCAGTTTGGGTGTCACACTAGAGGTGTAGCAGAAGGCCATAGATGCCAAGTGAATAAGGAAATAGTACATTGGTTGGTGATAAAGGGAGCTGCATGTAATGGAAACAAGGATCAGAAGTTTTCCTACCAAGATGGAAACATAAATGAATAAGAATAGTACAAAGCAAAATGGTTGCACATTTGGGTCATAAGAAAATCCCAGAATTCTGAGATGTTGCTCTGACTTTCCATATATCTCATTTTGTTTTCTGCTATAAACAAATGAGTTGAGTATCTGAGAATAAGGAAAATATGAATGTATGTTAAAAAATACCACTATAATAACTATAATATAAAATATACCAAAAAATGAGTTAGCATTCAACAACATTAAAACTAATTATTTTGTATTTATAGAATTAATGTGTTTTTCCTATTATGCCCTACTTTATAAATCTATTGTGAACCATTTATATTAGGAATAAAAGCAATAATTCTGCATTTCATTAAATTTACCAGTAACTTTAAGGAATATTTTAAATGTTAGTTTGATCTTGAAGAAAATATTTTTACTCTTAATTGTGGTTTTGATAACAATTGTATTACTTAACATGAAAACAAACAAACATATTTTGATAATTTTTAAATGAGCTTGTGTCTTAAGATCAACTTACCTGCTCAGAGCATGATCAGAAGCACATTCCTTGAATTGTCTGAGAGTGTAAGCTAAGGAAATTTGAATATGGTTAAAGCACATAACCTTTAATAGTTGAACTTTAGTAAGTACAGTGTGCATTCTTGTTTATCAGGTAAGCAAACACTGTTTGTTGGTTTAACCAATAGAAGTTTATTACAGTTAAAAAGGGTACAGAAAAAGAGAATTTCAATTAATGAGTTAAAAAACAAAACAAAACAACAACAACAACAACAACAACAACAAAACAACCTCCTTTGTTTCTGACTCATAATGGCCCCTCTTTTGGTTCCAAGGAGATACCCCTATGGAAGTATATTTCCCAGTCTTCCTTTGGACAAGTGGGTGGTGGGTATGACTTCCAGGCTTCTGGTTAGCAGTCAAGTACCTTAGGCAGAAATTAATCTACAAATTAGTTTATTTTTCATATTTAAACCTTAGGAACTCTGGTG
>NW_006923660.1:26025-27946 GCF_000298275.1 Orycteropus afer afer | reverse complement strand
CTTCCAATGGCTATTTTTTTCCAGTTATTAGAATTTGTAATAAACTTAGTGGAGCTTTCAAAACGATAGCCCACCTTCTACCTTAGTCAGGATTTGATGTTACAGTCAATAGACTTGTTTTACAATAAATAAATCAAAAATCAAGACAAGCTAAATAATTTCTCAGGATTGGAAAGAAATACTATCTGGATACTAGAAACCAAATATCTTGATTCTCACTCTGGTATTGCAGATTATGATGCTGCAGGGAAAAGATGTGGTATGGAACATGCTTTTTGACAAGTTATCAGTTCACACAAACATACTAGGCTGATTCTTAGATTTTAAGTCACTTTGAAATTATTTTATTTTAATTTTACCAAAGTACAATTTCAATCATTTGTAATGCTTGCATGCTTGCTTGTTTTCTAGACTATCAAGGGTGATTAGTCTAAAATAGTCATTAAAATCTCATCTTCTATCAGAACATGATATTATAATCATTGTTCTTAGCAAAGTAAAGACCCCCCCCCCAAAAAAAAAGCCCACTGACATTGAGCTGATTCCAACTCATAGCAACTCAGGGGACTGAAGAAATGCCCCCATGGGTATCCAAGGCTACAAGTTTATATAGAAGAAGACTGCCTCATCTTTCTCCCACATACTGACTGTGGGTTCAAACTGTAGATCATTAGGTTAGCAGTCCATTATTTTAACCTTAGCACCAACTGATCTCCTTAGCAAAGGTATATGGGGCTATAATTACAGAGAGGTGACAAAGGACTGTTCAGATAAATGACATAATATGTATTATCCTTGCAATAAGGTTGTGAGCAAAATTCCTAGGAGAGAAGTGAAATAATATCTGATGAAATGAATTAAGTATTAACCAACTACTACATAAGTAGTGAATACAGATGGAGGTGGAAATAATTAAAAGCTATAAAATAAACCATATGTCTCGTAAATGTAAGGCTAATTGTATAATTTCTTTAAGCTTCATTTTCCTTATGTATGCAATTGAGTGACTAGTGCATCATATTGAAACAAATGAGAGATATGTGTGTTAACATAAAGCACCTTAGGATCATACATAGTCCATGGCACACACTATTTTATTTTTACTTCCATTCTTCTTTGATTCCACGAACTATTAAATCTTCCATGCATATATGCATGACCAAGTTCAAGGAAGAAACAAAAGTCATTCTCCCCAAAGGAACGTACAGCATATGTTTAAGGAAGGTGATCAGGTAACCTTCAATGTGGTATTCTTTTAGTTAAAAAGTAATAAATTACTCTGATGATAGATTGGCTATTTTAGACCATTGCTTAACATTAACCAGTATAAGGAATTTTGCTTTGCACTAAAAACAAACAAACAAACAAAAAATAATTTCATCATCAACATTCAATATATTCTGCATACCCTTTGTTGTGCTCTCTCAGCAAAATAAGAACAGTGCTCTTACATTTAAAGTACAGTTTCCACCACAAGTTAATTTTCTCATACAGAACTGAGAACATGCACTGTTATAAACTTACCTTTGTTGATACAGATGAATCTAATCTATTTTAGGAGGGCATGCTTATTGAACTATGAGCAGTTCTTCATTATAGATATTCAACCATAATTAAAGTTGTTCCTTGCTAGGAGTATGAAGGAAGGCACATTAACTTCAGAGTGGGACTCAGTAATGTTCACAGCCAACTTGAAGATTTCATTAACTATAACTCTACTGTTACCAACTGAAATTCTGCTTGTGTGCACTTAAAACTAAAGTGTGCTCTAGCATTTTTATATTAATCAAATAATCACATAATGAAAGAGAAGTTATAACTTTAAGAAATAATGTATAATATAGAAAGAATAAAGACAAATAGAATATATTCTGAGCTAACATGGTCAGTGGGATTTCCCCAATTCCAAGCAGCATAGCTC
>NW_006923660.1:23702-25925 GCF_000298275.1 Orycteropus afer afer | reverse complement strand
AAAAAAAAAAAGAAAAAGAAAAAAGCCCACTGACATTGAGATGATTGCAACTCATAGTAACTCTATGTAGGGGACTGAAGAAATGCCCCCGTGGGTATCCAAGGCTACAAGTTTATATAGAAGAAGACTGCCTCATCTTTCTCCCACATAATGACTGTGGGTTCAAACTGTAGATCATTCGGTTAGCAGTCCATTATTTTAACCTTAGCACCAATTGATCTTCTTAGCAAACATATATGGGGCTACAATTACAGAGAGGTGACAAAGGACTGTTCAGATAAATGACATAATATGTATTATCCTTGCAATAAGATTGTGAGCAAAATTCCTAGGAGAGAAGTGAAATAATATCCGATGAAATGAAATAAGTATTAACCAACTACTACATAAGTAGTGAATACAGATGGAGGTGGAAATAATTAAAAGCTATAAAATAAACCATATGTCTTGTAAATGTAAGGCTAATTGTATAATTTCTTTAAGCTTCATTTTCCTTATGTATGCAATTGAGTGACTAGTGCATCACATTGAAACAAATGAGAGATATGTGTGTTAACATAAAGCACATTAGGATCATACATAGTTCATGGCACACACTATTTTATTTTTACTTCCATTCTTCTTTGATTCCACGAACTATTAAATCTTCCATGCACATATGCATGACCAAGTTCAAGGAAGAAACAAAAGTCATTCTCCCCAAAGGAACGTACAGCACATATTTAAGGAAGGTGATCAGGTAACCTTCAATGTGTTATTCTTTTAGTTAAAAAGTAATAAGTTACTCTGATGATACATTGGCTATTTTAGAGCATTGCTTAACATTAACCAGTATAAGGAATTTTTGCTTTGCACTAAAAACAAACAAACAAACAAAAAATAATTTCATCATCAACATTCAATATATTCTGCATACCCTTTGTTGTGTTCTCTCAGCAAAATAAGAACAGTGTTCTTACATTTAAAGTACAGTTTCCACCACAAGTTAATTTTCTCATACAGAACTGAGAACATGCACTGTTATAAACTTACCTTTGTTGATATAGATGAATCTAATCTATTTTAGGAGGGCATGCTTATTGAACTATGAGCAGTTCTTCATTATTATAGATATTCAACCATAATTAAAGTTGTTTCTTGCTAGGAGTATGAAGGAAGGTACATTAACTTCAGAGTGGGACTCAGTAATGTTCACAGCCAACTTGAAGATTTCATTAACTTTAACTCTACTGTTACCAACTGAAATTCTGCTTGTGTCCACTTAAAACTAAAGTGTGCTCTAGCATTTTTATATTAATCAAATAATCACATAATGAAAGAAGTTATAACCTTAAGAAATAATGTATAATATAGAAAGAATAAAGACAAATAGAATATATTCTGAGCTAACATGGTCAGTGGGATTTCCCCAATTCCAAGCAGCATAGCTCGTTCACTGACCTACAAATCTGAGTTAGTCCATTTAGAATCCATCAGAGTTTCACTCAGAGAGATGCAGTATGCTAATTCTTCAGAATCTGTTTCTTAAGGGAAATCCAGAAGATTATATACAAATAATTCAAATACAACTCAGTTAATTCTCTAAAACAGAGAAGTCTCAAAACTCCTTAGAACATTCTACAGTTTTGCAAGGGTAGTAGACTTCATATATCCACTAAAACATCAGAGATGCAAAGAAAATTGATTAGTTGTTCTACAGAAAAGCAAGCTGGGAACTTGCAATACAAATTTAATATCTTAAAAGTACTTAAGGCTGAAAAATAAAAAGAATTCCCCCAAAACAACTATGATACACATTTAAATCCAAAGAGTCATGTATTTATTACCTACTCCAGAATAAATATCTGTGAGAACAGCATAAAAACTAATGTGACAACAGAAGCATTGATAGGTGTATGAAAACTCTAAGGAAGCATATTCCCAGAAACATTTCTGAACATGTTCTTCCTAAATGGCACTAAGTGACTGCCCATGATAATGGCCCTTGTACCTCTGGTCATTGTCCAATCTTAATTTTACTTTTTATCTTTTCATTAGCTGGGTTTCAGCACTGTTTCTCTGGAGGTGCTGACATGTTATAGACAGACACAGAGCCATTTAGAAACTCTTCTGACTCTATATCATCTAGATGGCAGAAGAATGGGAGGTGAAACCATATATACATCATATATCATTATATGGAATAATATTACGCAACTAATATTTTGAAAATAGAATGAAAAA
>NW_006923660.1:15502-16967 GCF_000298275.1 Orycteropus afer afer | reverse complement strand
TGGGAATATTCTTTGATGGTAAGTCATTTTAAAGTAATTTTCTTTTAGTTGTACAAAATGTAATTTTGGTCAGTCAAGGTGCTTGTTTTCTAGGTCATTGTGGGTGTTTACTCTAAAATAGCTCTTAAAATCTCTTTCTCTGTAGGAGCATGTTATTTTGACCACTGCTGTTAACAAAAGTGTAAGAAACCAAACTCACAGCTGTTGAGACAGGTCCACCTCATAGCCATCCTTCCTTGGGTTTCAGAGATGGTTTCACTATGGAAATAGGTTGCCCAACCTTCCTCTCAGCGACTGGTGGGTTTGAACCACCAGTCTTCTGGTTAGGAATCAAATGCCTTAGGCACTATGCCTCCAGAGCTCCCTATTTCCAATTTTATGGAAGAAATATGAAACCAACTCCCGACAAAATCAAAGCATGTAATTAAAGAAAGTTAAACTTGGACAATTTATTAGTTAAAAACAATGTTACTCTGATGATAGATTGCCTATTTTAGAGAATTTCTTAACATTATCTAGCAAAATGAAATTTTTTCACACCAAGAATATTGTCCTATGATTACTTCCTTAGCACTCCTGAATAAATTCTGCATGCCCTTTTTTTGTGTTACCTAGAATAATATGACAAGATACTGTAATAGCTAGAGAACAGTTTCTACCACAAGTTATTTTTCTCAAAGAAGACTGAGAATGTATCACGCTCCAAACTTACCCTATTTCACAGAGATGAATCTAATCTATTCCAGGATGGCAAGTTTATTGAAAAATGGGAAATATTGCTTTACTGTAGGTATCTGTGTATAAACAAGGTCATTCCTTTATAGGAAAATGAAGGAAGATAAATCAGCACTAGACATTTACTCAGTAATTTTACATCAAACTTGACAACTTCATTAACATTAACTATACTTTCCTTCACTAGAATTCTGCTTCTCTACACTTAAAAGTGATGTATATGCTAGCATTTTTATATTAATAAAATTATCACATAGTACAAGAGAAGTTATAGCCTTAAAAAATAATATATACAGAAAAAAGACAAATAGTATATCTTCGGTCTAAACATGGTCAATGCGCTTTTCCCAAAGTAAGGCAATATAGATAATTCACTGACCTGAAAGTTTGAGTTACGCAGCTTTAGGCTACATCAGGAAAAATTTCTCCCTGAGAGAAACTTCATGTTCATTCTTTGGCAAAATCTAATTCTAAACAAAATATGGAGAATTACAAACAAATTATTCAAACATACCTTTGCTAATACTCTAAAACGATTTATAAAATCTCAAATCTCCTTAGAACATTTTGTAGTATTGCAAGGGTAATAGACTTCAGCAATCCACTAAACCTTCAAAGAGGCCAAGAAAAGTAGACATTTATTCCACAGAAAAATGAACTGTGACTTTTCAATGCACATTTAACAACTCAACAAAATTTAAAGTAAAAATTAAAAAAAAAAATGAGTTTC
>NW_006923660.1:14438-15210 GCF_000298275.1 Orycteropus afer afer | reverse complement strand
TAGGAAAATTGGTTTAAAATAGAAAATAATGGGCAGGATACATGCAGTGTCACATATCAATATTTGTCTCCATCATTAGAATTCTTAGTGAACTCATGTTGAAAACTGCTTTTCCAAAGCTTCTGAGTGGCCATTTAAGATACAACAATTGTACTTTCCTCATCCAGAGCAAAGAAGAGTGAAGAAAATCATAGACACATGGAAAAAATTGTGTGAAGGGATAGTGGACCACGGGAACTTCATCCTATAGACACTGAGAAGAACTAGATTATGTCCATATACCACTGCCAATCACAAGGAAAGGGATTAAAATTGGAGTTCCTGGATAGGGTAGGAGAAAAATGTGGAACAAAACTCAAAATCATAGAAAAGACAAGGCTTATTATCCATAGTATATGGATCCTAGTCAGCCTTTTAGAATGGAATTGAACTCACACTAGTGGCTCAACTTCTAGCCAAACAAGGGACAGTCCTACAAGGTGAAAAAGTACACCAGGTAGGTACACTACTAGAACAATCAGTCATGGGAGACCAGAAGGGAACCTTGGCCCAGCGAGATAGTTCAGAGTGCATGAATTCATAGAAAAGAAGGACACAGAACAAAGGTAATCACGTGGAGGGAATGGGGAGAGAGCTGTCACATTGTGGACATTGCAAACAATGTCATGAAAAATAATATGCATGAACTGTTGAATGGAAAATGATTTTTCTCTGTAAACCTTCACCTAAAGAACAATTTAAAAAAGAGAAAGAATTGGATTTTACAAATAAT
>NW_006923660.1:11768-14138 GCF_000298275.1 Orycteropus afer afer | reverse complement strand
AAGGTGTAATCCATACTGCAGACTATAGACTTCAATCTTCATCAGTAAGTGTTTCAAGTCATCTTCACTTTCAGCAAACAAAATTGTGTGATCTGCATATCGCAGGTTCTTAATGAGCCTTCTTTCAATCCTGATGCTACATTCTTCTTTATATAGTTCAGCTTCTTGGATTATCTTCTCAGCATACAGATTGAATAAACATGATGATGGATACAACTCTGACATACTCCCTTCCTGATTTAAAACCATGAAGTGTCTTCTATTTCTGTTCCAATGACAGCCTTCTTGTCCATGGGCCAGTTCCTCATGAGTATAATTAAGTGTTCTGGAATTCCCATTCTCCTCAATATTATGTATAATTTATTATAATCCACAAAAAGGCATGCTTTGCAAAGTCAATACAACACAAGTAAACATTTTCCTGGTATTCTTTGTTTTCAGCTAAGATCCATCTGAAATCAGCTATGGTATCCCTCATTCCATATACTCTTCTGAATCCAGCTTCCATTTCTGGAAGTTCTCTATAAATATACTGTGGCAACCAGTTTTGAGTTATCTTTAGTAAGATTTTACTTGCTTGTGATATTAATGATTTTGCTTGATAATTTTTACATTCTGTGGGATCACCTTTCTTTGGAATGGGTACAAATATGGATCTCTTCCAGTCAGTTGGCCAGGTAGTTGTCTTCCAAATCTCTTTTCATAGCCAAATGACTGCCTCCAGTTTGGCATCCATATATTGAAATACATCAACTGATATTCCATCAATTCCTGAGACTTGTTTTTTGTAAATTCCTTTAGTGTAGCTTTGACTTTTTCCTTCAATACCATTGGTTCTTGATCATATGCCACCTCCTGAAAAGGATGAATATTGTGCTAGTTAAGTTTGAGTGACAACTTGGCTGGGCCTACTTGAGTGGCTGAGCAGGTGGATGTAGTATTCCCCACGATGAGACTAGTAATCAACTCCATGGTGGACTCTACTATGAGGAGCTGCTCTAGGGATGTGGTATATATCCCTATATATATACCTGTATATAAGGAGAAGACTTGGGGAACACTCTCTAGCTTATGGTATGCATGAACTCTCTGTGTAGATGAGTCATTATTCAGAAATCTGCCAAGCTGTGCCAATCTTGGGTCTGGCAATGGACTTGAATTAGTGGCCTGACATGTTCTTTGATAACATTGGGACTGTGCCTTGTTACTCGTCAACTTTGGGCTTGTCAGCCTCAGCAGCCAGAATCTGAGTGAAGAAAAGCCTCCAGCTTCACTGTGCCGGGAGGAGGAGGCAGAGCTGAAGCCCAAGGGTGAAAGGCATTCATCCAGACCCTAGAGGCTTTTAACTCTGACTTAAAACTTCCAAACTGTAAGAGAATAAACTCCTGTTTGTTAAGGCCATCCCGTTTCTGGTATATTCTTGTCAGAGAAATTCTAGGTAACCAGAACAAACATCTCTCTCTTTCTCTCTCTCTCTCTCTCTTTCTATCTATCTATCTATATATACCTATATATATAAGTATAGTGATTCTGTATATTCCTTCCATTTTCTTTTGTGGTTTCCTGCATCATTCAATATTTTTCCCATAAAATCTTTCACTATTGCAACTTGAGACTTATTTTTTTTTCCATAGTTCTTTCATCTTGAGAAATGTTGAGTAGATTCTTCCCTTTTGGTTTTGTAACTCCAGATTTTTGCACATTTCATTATAATAATTAACTTTGTCTTCTTGAGCTCCTCTTGAAATCTGTTATGTTTTTTGTCTTGTCATTTCTTGTTATTTAGCTACTTTCATTCAATGGCAAGTTTCAGTCTCTTCTGATATCCATTTGGTCTTGCCTTCCTCTTCTGTCTTTTTAATGACATTACTTTCTTCACAGATGTGGTTCTTGATGTCATCCCACAGTTCCTCTGGTTTTTGGTCACAGGTGTTCAATACATCGAATCTATTCTTTAGATGGTCTCTAAATTCAAGAAGGATATAGTCAACTTTATATTTTGAATCTCATTGACTTCTTTTAATTGTTTTCAGCTTTAAGTTGAACTTGCATATGTGCTTCTCCATTGCTTCTGGCCACAGATGTAGTCAATCTGATTCCTCTGTATGCTGTCTTGTGAAGTCCACATGTATATCCACCATTTGTGTTGTTGAAAAAAAGGTATATCTACTGGATAAGTCATTGGTCTTGCAAATTTCTATCATGCGATATCCAGCATTATTTCTATAAGCAACGCCCTATTTTCCAACTACCAGTGATTATTCTTTGTTTCTAATTTGCATTTCAATCACCAGTAATAATTAACACATCTTGATTGCATACTTGGTTAATTTCAGACTGCAAAAGTTGGAAAAAAGTCTTCAATTTCAT
>NW_006923660.1:10353-11668 GCF_000298275.1 Orycteropus afer afer | reverse complement strand
ATTACAACTCAAGGCTTAATTTTTTTCCTCAGTTCTTTCAGCTTGAGAAATGATGAGTGTGTTCTTTCCTTTTGGTCTTCTAAGTGGGAAGAGAACTACTATATTGCAGGAGACATATTCAGTGTCACAAAACAAAGTGTGTATGAACTACTGAGTGCAAAAAAAAATCTGTTTTGCAAATTTTCACCTAAATCTCAATAAAAAGTTAAACAAAAAAGTTTTCCTAGTAACACAAAACATAAATCAAAATACACAATTCAGGATGGAAGCATTTGAGGTTACAAAGGATTAATATTTCTGTCTTTATCACCAAAAGGCTTCTGTAGTAACACCCGAGCAAGTGAATCATATGTCTGAAAAAGTATATAACTAGTTGTTCTCTTTTTCATTTTCTGTCTGAATTTGACCAAATTAACTAACTTATGACAATTTCATATTTTATCTATAATTACACTTTCTATATAGAAATACTTATTCTACAACATAAAAGAATGAAATAGTAATGTCTATGAAATGTAACTATTTAGTGCTTAAGATACATGATATTATTACTTATCTAGGGAAATAAATTATTATATTGAAGAAGCACAATGATTTCTGTGGTTATTTCTGAACTGGATTTGCACTTATGCTTTGATTTTTTTTTTTTGTCTAACATCAATCCTAGACATCATCTTCCTTGTTTCATCTCCTAAGCTACTTTTTACTTTCTTTTAACTACATTACACAAGCAACCTAAGAAGTAGTACTTTTAATTACACTAAACTGTACCCAGTCCCATTATTCACAAATGGTTACTAAATGATATGCCACTTTAGTCTCCATTAAACATCACAAACCCTTTTTTAGATATCCTGATTGTTCTCCTTAAGTGTCTTTCTTATTTGTCTTCTATCTTAAATCATCTAATATCTTCCTCTTTTCTTAGCCCAATGACACCTACAATAATAAGGGCCACTTGATTTATTATTATATTATATATTATTACATAGTGTAGAAATTATTAAATAATATAATTAATATCACACTCAAGCAAAATCTTACTGAAGATATTTCAAAAACAGTTGCAGTTCTATATTGCCAGAGAACTTCCAGAAATGCAAGATGAACTCAGAGAAGGATATGGGATGAGGAATATCATTGTTGATGTCATAGAGACCCCTCCTTTGCTTTTCTAGAAGTTCTACAGAAGGTGATTGCCCAATCTTCCTTCCAAGGAGTGGCTGTTGGGTTTGAATCACTAGCCTTCTGTTTAGCAGTCAAATACCTTAGGCACTACACCACCAGAGCGCCCATGTAGTAAACACACACAAAA
>NW_006923660.1:9418-10253 GCF_000298275.1 Orycteropus afer afer | reverse complement strand
AGGATAGATCTTGGTATATTCTTTGTGATGATGAATGCCATGCCATTTGTCATCAATGTGTCATTCTTGGCATAGTAGATCATATGGTTGTCTGATTGAAAATGGCTGAAACCAGTCCATTTCAACTCACTAATGAGTAGGATAATAATCTTTTTGTGTTCCATTTCATTTTGACAACTTACTTTGTCTCATCTATTTTGGTCGTGATATCAGAAGAGACCATTGTCTGGGGAAGTCTATAATGCCTGGAAAAGGGTAAGTGAGGAAAAGGAAGACCATCAGTGAGATAGATTGACACAACATATTCCCATAGATTAGCTTTGCTATTACTGATAATGAAGTATTGCATAAGCAGTAGTATTTGCCTTAATTTTTTCCCCCTTTATTATAAATATTTTAACTTTTGTTTTTCCAGGAAGACACATATGCTGTTTAGATTTTGAACCCATTTTAATGGAAAACTTCTACTTCTTTTCCAGAAAAGACAAATTGATGGCTAATGATATGTGACTTTTTCGGAAATTTTCATCAAATTTTGAATTTTTCATATTATCTTGTGATTTTATTTTCAAGAAAGACTTTTAAATCTGGCAATATTCTTATTTCTTTATTAGAACCTCCCAACATAATGTTATGTCCAATTCCTCTCTTCCATAAGAGATCCACTTAATTTTCTCTTCCTCATTTATTTTTCTACTCTTTTTCTTTCTTTGTATAATAACGCTAGAATGACTGTAACTCATGCATTGCATTTACATACTCTAGAATCTTTGGTGTATTTTTGCTATCATTTTCATATAATCCAGTTACCTAACACTTTCTTTATTTTGATATT
>NW_006923660.1:7910-9318 GCF_000298275.1 Orycteropus afer afer | reverse complement strand
ATGAAGTATTGCATAAGCAGTAGTTTTTGCCTTAATTTTCTGTTCCCTTATTAGGAAATATTTTAACTTTATTTATTTATTTCATGAAGACACATATGCTGTTTAGACTATGAATCCATGTCAATGGAAAGCTTCTATTATCTTTTCCAGAATAGAAATATTGATGAGATGTGAATGTTTCAAAAATTTTCCTCAGATTTTGACTTTTTAATGTTATCTTGTGGTTTTGTTTTCAGGAAAGACTTTTACATCTGGCAATATTTTTATTTCTTTATTAAAACTTCCCAAGATAATGATATGTCCAATCCCCCCCCCCCATTATAAAAGGTCCCCTTAATTTCATCTTCCACATTTTTTTTCTATTCTTTTTCTTCTTGTATAATAACACTAGAATGATTTTAACTCATGCATTGCATTTACATACTCTAGAATCTTTGGTGTATTTTCATTATCATCCTTTTCATGTAATCTAGTTACCTAACATATTCTCTATTTAGATATTTTTTCTATTTCTTAACATGTATTTAATTTTAATACTATTAAAGATCTTAAAAGTAACATTTTATTATTTTTTTTCTGGTTTTTCTAGGAATTCTTTGTCAGAATTGTCCTCTTCAAGATACCTATAAGAAGATTCATTTTATCCATTTTGCCATAATGGTGTTTTATTGTTTTACTGTTTATTATTTTTATTATCATTTGCTTGCTAGTCACTATGTTACTTGGCTGCTAATTTGTATGATTTTTAGACAAATTCTAATTTCTTCTTCCTTTTTTAATTCTTTTTCTCATGCTAGCACAAAAGGTATTGGTTTCTAGATGCAATAATTATCCCATTCTTACCAAGAAAATCAAGGTGAGTCCACACTTTATAACAACAAAAATTCATAAACTTTAAAGAAATTTATAAAATTTCTAGCCAATATAAGGAATAGAATTGAGCATGCTTTCAACGCTCTGAATAATTCACTCTACTCTGCTTTTTCTGTTGTTGTAGTTGTTGTTTGCTGTTGAGTCGGCCCCAACTCATAGTGACACCTCCTTGGGTTTCCGAGGCAGTATCGCTATTAAAGTAGGATTGCCCAAGCTTCCTTCCAAGGAGTGGCTGTTGGGTTTGAACCGCCAGCCTTCTGGTGAGCAGTCAAGTGCCTTAGACATTATGCTACCAGAGCTCCCATGCTACTTACCATTATTTTTTTATCTTGAAAAATCTGGAAGGCTGATATCCAGACCATTTTAAAAGATTCTGTTACACTGATTTGGACATTATAGTATGTATAAGTTAATGTACTACTAGAAAACTAAAATTAATTTATAGATTATAGATTTTAACTTCTTTATTAGCAAATAATTGGAAGTTTTCAATAAAATTATAATTAAATGTGTTTCCATTATAATCCTTTGATCA
>NW_006923660.1:2302-7289 GCF_000298275.1 Orycteropus afer afer | reverse complement strand
TTTTTTTTTTTTAATTCCTATTTCCATTCTAGCACAAAAGGTATTGGTTTCTGGATCTAATAATTAGCCATTTCTTACTGTTATAGGCAAATCAAGGTGAGTCCACACTTTATAACAACAACAACACAAGTCAGAAACTTTATAGAAATTTATAAAAATTCTAGCCAATATGGGGAATAGAATTAATTATGTTTTCAAGATTCTGAACAATTACTTCACTCTGCCTTTACTAGTTATTATTATTTTTATACTGAAAACTTTAGAAAGCTGATATCCAGACTATTTTAAAAGAGATTCTGCTATACTGATTTTGCCAATAGATTATGTATAAGTAAATGTATAATTTAAAAATTAAAATTAATATATAGATTACAGATTTTAGATTCTTAATTACTAAAGAATAGTAGCATAGTGCCAAAGGCACTTGACTACTAACCAGGAGGCTGGCAGTTCAAACCCACCAGCCACTCTTCAAAAGGAAGTTTGGGCAATCTACTTCCATAGTGATACTTCCTTGGAAACCCAAGGAGAGATTGCTATGAGTTGGCCTGACTAGATGGCACATAACAACAACAACAACAATATGCCTTGAAACCAATGGAAAGTTTTCAATAAAATTATAGTTTACATGTGTTTCCATTATAATCCTTGCTCAGCATAGCATCGTCTTAATTGATACACCCTAGAAAACATGTCATTTTGTTAACTCTCCTTCCAATACCATAATGTTCCCTAAAATAGCTAAGTTCTCAACTAAATTTTACATGGTAGGTTAGTATTTATGCAGTATATTATTTTCCCTTCTCAATTTTTTTTTCTCTCATTTAATCGTTCAATGACAGTAAAGGAAACAGAAACTATGAGAAAATTTCTAACATTTTTATTTCACAGTTAGCAATTTAATTTTATGAGATTGATTAGCTGATAGTATTCAAATTATTTGTGTGCTTCCATTTGAAATAAATTTGGCACAAAACATTTCTCAGAACATTTTCATCTCAGTATTTTTCAAGGTATAAATTAAAGGATTGAACATAGGAACAATGATGGTGTGAAACAGAGCAAATATTTTGTCCTCAGAGAAAGTGGTAGGAGGTCTGAAGGTAGGCAAAGATTGAAGGCCCAAAACATAATATCACCACAGTGATATGAGAGCCAGAAGTAGACAGGGCCTTCTGCCTCCCTCAGCTGGATGATTTCTAAAGGTAAATAATATAAAGATGTAAGAAACCACCAAGACAATGAAAATTACTAAGGCAACCATACCTGAATTGGTAGCCACTCCTCAGAAGGAAGGTTGGTCAATCTACTTCCGTAGAGATACTACCTCAGAAACCAAGGAGGGGTCACTATGAGTTAGGTCTGACTCGATGGCACATAACAATAACAACAGTACTTTCTAGTTGTTTGAGCTACTTATTCACCAAATTTTACACAAATATCCTATAAGTTATAGGGCTTTGGCAAATTGTGAGATCTCTTTGTGTGTTTTTCTTATATGCAATATGTGCATCATGTGCTTGGTATTTGCATGGTGCTTATGTACAAGAAATTCAGAGATCTCTTGAAGCTTTTTCACTCTTTCCTATATAATAGACCTAAAAATTCCTATGTCAAAGTATACATTTTTGTGAACAATGTATATATAGGTAGCATAGTGCCTAAGGCACTTCCGAAGAGTGGTTGGTGGGTTTGAACTGCCAGCCTTTGGTGTGGCAGCTGACTGCCCAAAGCCTTGAGGACATGAAACAGATAAATGGATATTTCTAAGTTCATTGTTTCCTTGAGACTTAGAAAGTTAATCAACTATGAATAAAGGAAAGATCTAGCACTATAGAATTAAGGATGTTAGAATCTAGGACTTTACTGGTTGTCCAATTCAATATATTGCCTGATGCTGATCAAGATTGTCTCTAGCTAGACTGTACTAATTCACCTGGACTGCCAGAAGAACAAATACATCTGTCCTGGAGGAAGAGCAGCTGGAATGCTCCTTGGAATCGAGAATGGACAGACTTTGTCTCACACATTTTGGTCATGGTGTTAGAAGAGATCATTCCCTGGGAAAGGGTAGCATGCCTGCTAAAGCAGAAGTGAAGAAGAGGAAGACTCTCAATGAGATAGAAGGACACAGTGGCTGCAATAATGGGCTCAAGCATAGCAAGGATTGTGAGGATGGCACAGGACCAGGCAGTGTTGTGTTCTGTTGTACATTTAAAAAAAAATCTTATTGCCATTGACTCAGTTTGACTCATAGTAACCCTTCCTTGGGTTTCCAAGTGGTATCTCTATGGAAGTAGATTGCCCAATCTTCCTTTCGAGGGGTGGCTGTTGAGTTTGAACCATCGCCTTCTGGATAGCAGTCAAATGCCTTAGGCATTACACCACCAGATAGGTAGTCTAAGAAGTATTTTAATAATATCAACACATTTTGGGGAAACTGGTTCTGGTAGAGAATAATGGTAAAACTATATTCAGTATTGCATATCAACATTTGTTCTTGTCATTAGAATTCATACTGAACATTACTTTGCCTAAACAAATTTCAGTTTACAAACTCACAATGAAAATGGCTTTTACAATATACAACTAGCAGGGAGAAATATGATTGCACAACAACATAATGTTTTTCTAAATCCATTAAAAAGGGAGTTAAAAAATGAGGAGTGGTTTGATTACATTAGAATAAGCTTCATTATCTAAGGATAAATTTGAGAGGACCATTAGATGGGATCTGATGAAGAAATGAGGAAGAGATAAGAGAGTACAATATGAGTAATAGACAATGAAACAATGCTAACATGACTTCTTGCAAATGTCTTTGTGGGAGTTCAGCAAAGACTAAACTTCTAGTCAGCCTCAGGTTATACAACAAGCAAGGTAAACATGGGCCTACTTGTTATTACATACTAATCTTTAGTGAACAATTTCACGTTTTTCACAAATCAAAGATTCTGCTGCTAAGTACAACAGACATCTGTGTCTCTCCCAACCCCTCAGGACTTTTCTCAGAATCAAAGTCTCTTCTGAAACTTACAATCCCTGCTAGAGACAGAGTACACAGAAAGCAAGATAAGTGAGGGCTTACTTGGGTTTACCAATCTGTAGTGAATAGTTTCATTTTCTTTTCTTTTTTTTTTTTTTTTATTCCATAAACCTATATACAACTATTAACTATATATTAGTAAATAAGCAAGTGTCTTGGTACTATACTGCTGCTACAATAGAAATACCACAAATGGATGGCTTTAACCAATATTCATTTATTCTCTTACAGTTTAGAGGCAAAAAGAGTTCAAAGTATCAACTTTAGGGGCTGGGTGAAAGCCTCTTGACTTTGTGCTTCAGCTCTGCCTCCTGTCCCAGGCCAACTAAAACTGGAGGATTTTTCTGACTCATGCTGCAACTGGCTCTTGAGGCTATGGAACCCGACATTGACAGGTAAAATGATATGATCCCAAGATAGGCAGACAATATGGCAGACCACTAGTTCAAGTCGAGGAACAATGCAAAGATTGGCAGGCAACACAGCAGGCCAAGATTTAGCAAAATTCAAGGTCCAAACCAACCAAATACCTAACTGTCTGCTATTGAGTCAGATATGACTCATAGTGACCCCTCCTGGGTTTCTGCATCTCTACAGAAGTAGAATGCCCAGGTTTCTACTTCCTTCTGAGGAGTGGCTGGTGCATTTGTACTACTAGCCTTCTGGTTAGCAGCCAAATGCCTTAGACACCAGAAGTGCCAACAGCTAGCACGCTTCCCCATAGCTTCCCCTTACATACTGGAAACAGGCCATGCTGCAAATGCAGCTCCTTTTCCATTGATAAGTATCTTACAGCAGATTCTACATGGAGGTGATTATAATCTCATCATGGGAAATAACTACATCCAGCTACCAAGCCACTCGGAATTACAGCCCAGCCAAGTTGACATGCAACCTTAATAAGCACATTCCATTCTTTGTCAATTTGGCCCCAAGAGAGATCTCCTTCATTGGATGACACAATTCTCCTAGTTATCAGGCCCAATTCTCTTAAGTGCTGACCTCACCCACATGACCTGGAAGGCCCTGTTCTAGTGGTAACCTGGGCATGGCAGCCCCACCCTGTCAGATTTGGACAGCAGATCTGGCCCCATCCCACTTACATTCATGTATGTCAGCCCCACACTCCAGAACCAAGTTGGTGATAATCTGACCCTGAAACCTAGGAGGCTGTGGTAGTTTCACCTTTCAAAACCCCAGAGACTATAGTCGTACTCTTAGAGAATGAGGCAGCTCTGCTTCATGTCTCCTTGGTCTCCTCAGCTTCTGCCAGTTAGTGCCTGAAGGCAACTCATTCCACCAGGAAGCATCCTACCCCAAAACACTCAGCTCAGCTTTCTCACTCTGTGGGCTGGCAAGCCCATAGTTATGTCTCATGTATGTCTCTTAGCTCTGCTGCCACCATCTCTCTGCCACTCTCTCTGTCAGATTCTCTGCTAAAGTCTCAGAGCAGGGATATCAGGTCCAAGGACATACTCCCCCTGCTTGCACATTCTGAATATTTGTTAGAGCAACATCCCATCCTCTCAGTACCAAATTCTGTCTTGGTTCTGTAGTGCTGCTGTTAACAGACATAGCACAAGTAGGTGGCTTTAACAAATAGGAATTTGTTCTCTTACAGTTTAGGAGGATAGAGGTCCAAATTCAAGTTCTGGCTCTAGGGGCTGGGTAAATCCCCCTTGACTTGGGCTTCACCTCTGTCTCTTATTTCAGGGCCTCTGGAGTGGTAGAATTTTTATAATTCCCATAGCTGTGGGATGCTGAGGGAGATGAACCCAAGGTTAGAGTGTAAAATGGCATAATATCAAGATCAACAGGCAGCATGGCAGGCCATGATTCAGCCTTCCTCAAACTTATCCTTACCTACCAGAAGCAGGGCACACTTCAAAGGCAGGTACTTAGCCACTTACAGCAATTACAATCTCATTGTAGGGAATAACT
>NW_006923660.1:0-902 GCF_000298275.1 Orycteropus afer afer | reverse complement strand
GTCTTCCTTATTCATTGTCCAGCTCTCACATGCATATGAGGCAACTGGAAATATCATGACTTCTGTTAGGCACAATTTAATCCTCAAGGAGACGTCCTTGCTCCTCAGGACTTTAAAGAGTTCCCTCATGGTTGACCTTTCCAATGCTACATGTCATGTAATGTGATGACTGTTGTTTCCATTGGCATCGATTGTAGAGCCAAGCAACGTGAATTGTTTGACAACCTGAATCTTTCCTCCACTTATAGTGATGTTGCTCATTGGTCCAGTTGTGAGGATTTTTGTTTTCTTCATATTGAGACGTAATCCATACTGTGGACTGTATTCTTCAACATTCATCATTAAGTGCCTCAAGTCATCCTCACTTTCAGCAAACAAAGTTGTATCATCTGTGTATCTCAGGTTGTTAATGATTCTTCCTCCAATCTTGATGCCAGGATTTCTTTTTCTTTTTCTTGCCAGGATACGTTTTTCTTCATATAGTCAGCTTCTCAGATTATTTTCTCAGCATATAGATTGAATAAGTATTGGGAAAGGATACAATCCTGACACACTCCCTTTCTGATTTTAAACCATGCAGTGTCCCCTTCCTCTGTTCAAACAGCAGCCTCCTGGTCAAGGTACAATTTCCTCATGAGTACAATCAAGTGCTTGGGAATTCCCACTCTTCTCAATGTTATCCATAATTTGTCATGATCCACACAATCAAATGCCTTTGCATAATCAATAAAACACAAGTTGACATCTTTCTGGTATACTTTGCCTTGAGCCAAGATCCATCTGACAACAGCTATGATATCCCTTGTTCCATGTTCTCTTCTGAATCCAGCTTGCACTTCTGGAAGTTCTCTGTCAATATACTGTTGCAAACATTTTTTTTTTTTTTAATTAGGATTTGGGTG
>NW_006923659.1:31073-32191 GCF_000298275.1 Orycteropus afer afer | reverse complement strand
AATTCATAAAGAATTAGTTTCATTATTAATGAGAAGAGACTATAAAAGAGGAAGTGTGGGAAAGAATCTCAATTCTATAAATTCCTATACTTTGGCAAATATTTCCTTATAGGCATGCAGCCTTAAAAAATATTTTCACTTTGAGGTTGTCTAGAATATAGGAAAACAAATTTTAGACTTGGCTTGTGATGCCAATGACATATAACCAAATACTCCCTGCCATTGTATTGATTCTTAAACATAGCAACCCTGTAGTATAGAATAGAACTGTCTTACACGATGTCCATGGTTGTCAATCTTCAGGGAACCAAACTGCCTCATCTTTCTATCTTTGAGTGGCTGGTAGGTTGAAATTGCCAAACTTTGGGTTAACAGCTGAATGCTGAACCACTGCACCACCAGAACTCCTTCAGTAACATATATACATGAATAATAAATAAATAAGCAAATAAATAATAAGCCTTTTCCTGTTAACTTTAGTTAAATTTAATGTCAAAATTTTTAGTTGGCTCTATTACTTGCATTGGGCATGTATTTTCAAGATCATTAATTATTCAAAGCAAAAGAGTGATATACTTGAAATAATTAGCAATAATTTTATTACTAATAGTAATCTCCATGGTGTCACTTATCTCAAAAGTCATCAAGCCTGAGTAATAGAAGATTCTGTTAAATATGACATTAATATAACTAATTATTTAATTTGTATACATTAACTTTGGTTTGAATAAGATAATATCTATTTATATACATTTTTAAGTTTTCAATCTTTATTAATAGTGCAGTGAGAATATGTTTCTCCCTTGGTTTCAAGGTTGTCTAAGTATCTATTTATGTGTTTACTTTTATTCTTTTATATGCAGTTTTGCAAATTCTAAGCTGAATTCTGTATTAAGTTTCTAGAAAAAATTTCCATTTTAACTTTTTCCCTTATCCAAATTCTGATGTCAAGAAACTTCACAATAGAAACAGCAATTTTTGTGAGAGAAAATGTCTATTTTCTTCTCACTTGTATCTATTATGTATTTAAATATCTTCTGTTCAAAAAGAACTTAGTTTTGTGAAAATTACCACTCTTCATCCTTATTTATTAAAAAATTATCTATACTTTTTGCTAT
>NW_006923659.1:25235-26778 GCF_000298275.1 Orycteropus afer afer | reverse complement strand
CCCTTGGAAAAATATCTAGCATCTACTTCTGGAGTATCAGCCATTGATAAGTTATGAAGCATAGTTCTCATGCATATGGGGTCTCTATGAGTAAGAATTGACTCAACGACATCTGGTTTTCTTTCAACATTTAAGATTCAGTGAAATAAACACACACACACACACACACACACACACACACATATATATTTAATTAAATACATTTTTTTCAGTTCATAAATCCAAAGATGAAAGAATAAATTAATAATAATACTTTTACATTGTTTTCTTCAAGGCCTGTGTGTAATGTTTATGTTCAGCTAGTAATTGAATTGTTGGCTGTTGTAACCAAAGCAACAGTGCTATGAAGGAATGGCCTGGCAATCTGCTTTTGTAAACATTACAACCCAAAAAAATATTATGCATAACTTTTCTGTTCTGTGACACAGGGGTTCTCATGAGATGGAATTGACTACACAGGAACAGGATTAGAGTTAACTTCAGAAGATTCACTCATATTAAAAATTATCAGACATATTAATATTACAGATGTCATAGATTCCTCTTAGTTTTTCTTAAAACAAAGACTAGAAATAAGAAGTAAATCTTTCTTTTCAGCTGCAGAATTGGAAAATCTTTATTCAATAGAAAGATATACTAAGTTTTAAAGTTGTCCCACTTTTCTCAGGCCTGATGTTGATAGTGTTGTTAGTTGTTGTAGAGTCAGCTTCAACTCAAGGGAAATTTATATATAGTGTTGTTGTCATCAGGTGCCATCGAGGTAGTTCCAATGCATAGATACTCTATATACAACAGAAACAGACACTTCTTGGTTCTGTGCCATCCTCGCAATTGTTTCTGTGGCTGAGCCCATTGTTGTCGCCACAGTGTCATTCCATCTCCTGCAGGGTCTTCCTCTGTTTTGCTGACACTCTACTTTACTAAGCATGATCTCTTCCTCCAGGGACTGGTCTTTCCTGATAACATGTACAAAGAGCATAAGAAGACACCTTGCCATCCTTTCTTATAAAGGAGCATTCTGGCTGTACTTCTTTCAAGACAGATTTTTTTGTTCCTCTGGTAGTCCATGGTATCTTCAAGATGCATTGTCATCATTGTAATTCAATACATTAATTCCTCTTTGGTCTTCCCTATTCATTGTCCAATTTTTGCATGCATTATGAGTCCACTGAAAATACCATGGCTTGGATCAGGTGAACATTAGTCCTAAAAGTGACATCTTTGTCTTTTAACACTATAAAGTGGTCTTTTGCAGCAGATTTTCCCAATGTAATATCCCATGTTATTTCCTGAATGCTGCTTCCGTGGGCATTGATTGTGGATCCAAGTAAAATGGAATCTTTGACAATTTCATTATTTTCTTCATTTATCATGATGTTGCTTATGGCTCAAATTATAAGGACTTTTATTTTCTTTATTCTCAAGACAATCCACATTAAATACTGTAGTCTTTAATCTTCATCAGTAGTGCTTCAAGTCCTCTTCATTTTCAGCAAGCAAGGTTCTCTCATCTGCATATTGCATGTTCTTAATGAGTCTTACT
>NW_006923659.1:22749-24897 GCF_000298275.1 Orycteropus afer afer | reverse complement strand
AAAGAGGGGTAGGCCTTCAAGGAGATGGATTGATACAGTGGCTGCGATGATGGGCTCAAGTATAGCAGGGATTGTGGGGCTGGTGCAGGATCGGGCAGTGTTTCATTCTGCTGTGCATGGGGTCGCTATGAGTTGGAAATGACTCGAAGGCACTTAACAACAACAACAACATCATCAATATCACATGCAAGGGAAATCTTACTAAAGATAATTCAAAAACTGTTACAGCAGTGTATTGACAGAGAACTTCCAGAAATGTAAGCTGGATTCCAAAGAGTATGTAGAATGAGGATATCACTGCTGATGTCATATTGATCTTGACTGAAAGCAAACACAAGAAAGATGTTTACTTGTGTTTTACTGACTATGCAATAGCATTTGATTGTGTGGATCATAACGAATTATGGATAACATTGAGAAGAATGGGAATTCCAGAGCACTTGACTGTGTTCATCAGGAACCTATACATAGACCAGGAAGCTGAAGTTTCAACAAAACAAGGGGATGTTGTTGTTGTTGCTAGGTGCCCACGAGTCATTTCCAACTCATAGTGACCCCATGCACAGCAGAATGCAATACCTCCCGATCCCTCACCAGTTCCATGATCCTTGCTATAGTTGAGCTCATTGTCACAGCCACTGTGTCAATCCATCTCATTGAAGGCTTTTCCCTCTTTCATTGACTCTCCAACTTACCAAGCATGACATCCTTTTCCAGGGAAGGGTCCCTTATGACAAGATGACCGAGCAGGTAAGACAAAATGTGTCCATTCTCGTGTCAAAGGAGCATCTCGGGTGCACTTCCTCCAGGAGAGATCTGTTAGTTCTTGTAGCAGTTCATAGTACTTTCAGCATCAATTCAAAAGCATCAACTCTTCTTCAGTCTTCCTTATTCATTGTCCAGCTCTCACATGCATACAAGGCGATTGAAAATATCATGGCTGTGTCAGGCGTACCTTAGTCATCAAAGAGGCATCCTTGCTCCTCAGTAGTTGAAAGAGTTCCCTCACGGCCAACCTGCCCAGTGCTACACGTTGTCTAATGTCCTGACTGCTGCTTCCAATTGGTGTCGATTGTAGAGCCAAGCAACGTGAATTCTTTGACAACCTCAATTTTTTTTCCATTTATCGGGATGTTACTTTTTGGTACAGTTGGGAGGATTTTTGTTTTCCTTATATTGAGATATAATCCATAATGCAGACTGTATTTTTCAGTCTTCATCAGTAAGTGCCTCAATTCATCCAAACTTTCAGCAAGCAAAATTGTAACATCAGTGTTTCTCAGGTTGTTAATAATTCTTCCTCCAATCCTGATGCCATGTTTTTCTTCATATAGTCCAGTTTCTTGGATTATTTATTCAGCCTATAGGTTGAATAAGTATGGAGAAAGGATATCAGCCTGATATATTCCCTTCTTGATTTTAAACCATGTGTTCTGTTTGAATAACAGCCTCCTGGTCAATGTACTGTTTCCTCATGAGTGAACACAATCAAGTGTTCAGGAATTCCCATTCTTCTCAATGTTATCCATAATTTGTCATGATTCACACAATCAAATGGCTTTGCATAGTCAATAAAACACAAGTAAACATATTTCTGGTATTCTTTGCCTTGAGCCAAGATCCATCTGACAACAGCAGGAAGAATCATTAACAACCTGAGATATGCAGATGATACAACTTTGCTTGCTGAAAGTGAAATGACATGAGGCACTTACTGATGAAGGTGGAAGAATACAGTCTGCAATATGGATTATGTCTCAATATAAAGAAAACAAAAATCCTCACAACTGGACCAATGAGCAGCATCACAATAAATGGAGAGAAGATTTAAGTTGTCAAAGAATTCATGTTGCTTGGTTCTACAATCCATGCCAATGGAAGCAGCAGTCTGGATATTAGACGACATGTAACACTGGGAAGGTCAACCGCGAAGGAACTGTTTAAAGTGCTGAGGAGCAAGGATGTCTCCTTGAGGACTAAGGTGCACCTGACATAAGCCATGATATTTTCAATCACCTCATATGCATGTGAGAGCTGCCAATGAATAAGGAATACCAAAGAAGAGTTGATGCTTTTGAGTTGTGGTGCTGGCGAAGAATGCTGAAAGTACCATGGACTGCTAAAAGAACTAACAGATCTGTCCTGGAG
>NW_006923659.1:20945-22649 GCF_000298275.1 Orycteropus afer afer | reverse complement strand
GAGTGTATCTAACTGATGTAAATGTTCAGCCTATATGCCTCTCTATTTGGCCAGACACCACAGGATGGTGTTCAATTCCAGACCTGAAGGGTAGCTAGGACGTAGTCTCAGGAATCTCATCAGGCTCTGTCAGACCAGCAAACCTCGTCTTCTTTTAAGATTTTGAGTTTTGTTCAACATTGTTCTCCCACTCTATCCAGGATCTCCTACAAGGTTATCCCTCCAAGTGGTTGACAGTGGTAGCTGGGCACCATCTAGTTCTGGTATCATGATCATGTAGGCTGAGGAACCCATGGTCTACCAGTCCCTTGGACTAATTGTTTCCATGAGTCTTTGGTTTTCTTCATTCTTCTTTGTTCCAGATGAGGAGAGACAAATTGTTGCATCTAGATGGTTGCTTACAAACTTTTAAGACCCTAGTAGTTACTCAACAAGCTAGGATGTGGAATAATACTTTTGTGTAGTTTGTTATCTGAGTTAAGCTTTATGTCCTCTGTGGCCATGGTCTTGAGCCCACAGGTGCAATTACTCCCTCTCTCTGGGTAGTTAGCTTTGACCAAAAAGTCACCACAACCTTGTCCCTTGTCAGTTCTACTATACATCTGGACACTACAGCACATACAAATAAGCTTGCCATTTCAAATTTTCTGTTCAACTCTTTGCATTATTGTTTCTTCCAGAAGGCTGGCAGTTCAAAGCCACCAGCCACTCCTCGGAAGGAAGATGGGGCAACCTGCTTCCATAATGATACTGCCTCAGAAACCCAAGGAGGGGTCGCTATGAGTCAGGTCCAACTCGATGGCACATAACAACAACATTCACTTTAGCTACTTATCTGTCACTTTGTTGTACTGTTGTAGCTTGCATGTTGCTGTGATGCTAGGAGCTATGCCACTTTTATTATAGATGCCAACAGTCACTCATGTCATAGGTTTCAGTAAAGCTTCCAGACTAAGAAAGAATATAAAAGAAGGACTAACAATTAATTTCTCAAAGAAGTTGGTCAGTAAAACCCTTATGAATAGTAATGGAACTTTGATACCATGACTGAAGATGAGCACATTATGTTGAAAGACACTCAAAATACTACTAGAGAAGGGCTTCTTCATCACAGTACAGTCAACCTTAATGAAAATATTTTGGACCTTCATTTCCTGACATGGTATAACTCCAAATGAAAAGAAACAACTGCAAACATATATTAATACTCAAAATATGATAATACAAAATGTGAATCTAGGAAAATCAAAACTCTTTAATAACATAATGGAAGGCAAAAAGATTGCTATCATAGGTGTTGTTATTTTTGTTGTTAGGTATTGAATTGCTTATGACTCATAGTGATCCTATTTAGAACACAACAAATCATTGCATAGTCCTGATCTGTGGTTGTTATGTTTGAACTCATATTGCAGTCACTGTGTCAGTCTAACTCTTTGAGGATCTTACTCTTTATCTCTGGCCCTACATTTTACTAAGTATGATATCCTTCTCCAGGGACTAGTCCATCCTGATAAGACAAATTATTTGAGATGAAATCTCATCATCCTTGCTTCTAAGGAGAATTCTGGATATAGTTCTTTTAAGACAAAATTTTTCATTCTTCTGAGATTCCATGGTATTTTCAATATTCTTTGCCAACACCATAATTCAAAGACATCAAATCTTCTTCAGCCTTCTTTACTTATTATTCAGCTTTCACTT
>NW_006923659.1:13843-15049 GCF_000298275.1 Orycteropus afer afer | reverse complement strand
AGTTACCTCTTCCTTGTGTCCCTCCCCCCATGCATTCCTGCCCCCTGAGCTGTCTTCCTGTGCATAAGCAGTCCTTCTTTCTCCCATGCTTGTCCTCTCCAAGGAGTGTATCTACCTCAGATAAATGTTCAACTCGTATGCCTGTCTATTGTTTGGCTGGAATCCATAGGCATGCATTCAATTCAAGACCTGAAGGGCAGCTAGGGGCCATAGGCTCAGTGGTTCTGCCAGGCTCTACTGAGACAGCAAACCTGGTCCCTCCTCCTTTGTTTTTTCCCCAAATGATTTTGAGTTTTGTTCCACATTGTTCCATTGCTCTCCCTGTCTATCCAGGATCTCCTACATAGATCCTCTTCCAAGTAGTTGACAGTAGTAGCCAGGCACCATCAAGTTCTTCTGGTCTCATAGTCATGTAGGCTGCAGATCAGATGGTGCACCTGTGGCTAGGACTAATTGTTTCCATGAATTTTTAGTTTTCTTCATTCTTCTTGGCTCGGGACAAGGAGAGACCCATCATTGCATGTAGATGGCAGCTTGCATGCTTTTAAGATTCCAGTCACTAGTCACCACAGTAGGAGGTGGAAAAATGTTTTGTGTAGTATGTTATGCCAGTTGAGCTTGATGTCCTTTGCGACTATGGTCCTGAGCCCACAGGTTCAACTACTTGGTCCCTCTAGGTAGCTGGCTGTGACCAAGCAGTGACCCCAACCTTGCCCCTTATCATTTCCACTATACACCTGGGAATTCAGATCATACACATAAAGGTATAGAACCATTGTCTAACAACCCTATACCTGTTTTTGGGTACACTCCCCACTTCATAGACATACCTAATATTTCTGCCTGTCCACCCATCTATCCACCCATATACCTGTGTTTGCCTTCACTGACCACACCATACTATATGTGCAAAAGGGTTCATATTTGTTGTCTGTTCTTCCCACATACCTCTCTATGTCTTGCTCTTCCTCAATGCCACTACATTTCTCACTCACATTTGGTATACTGCCCTTCTCTTCATGCAAACCAAAACTTATCTCCATCTATCTAGCAGTATTCCCTCCCCCCATCCTTAGTAATCAACAAAGAAAATGTCCTTCTATAAACGTTTCCTTGATTTTTACAATAACGGATTAATACAATATTTGTCCTTTTGTGATTGACTTATTTCACTCAGCATAATGTCCTCCAAGTTCATCCACATAT
>NW_006923659.1:12391-13743 GCF_000298275.1 Orycteropus afer afer | reverse complement strand
GTTCCCATTCTTTGCAATGTTATCCATAATTTATTAGATCTAAACCAAACCAAACTCACTGCCATGGAGCTGGATCAGACTCCTAGTGACCCCTCCTAGGGTTTCCAAGACAATGTCACCACAGAAGTAGAATGCCCAACCTTCCTTCCAAGGAGTGGCTTCTGGGTTTGAACTGCCAGTCTTCTGGCTAACAGTCAAATACCTTAGGCATTATGCCACCAGAGCTCCTTTATTATGATCTAAACAAGTCAAATGCCTTTTCATAGTCAATAAAACATGCTAAACATATTAATTGCTTTAAGCCAAGATCCATAAAATCTATCTGAGATCAGCAATTATATTCCTAGTTCCACCCTCTCTTTTGAATCCAGCTTGAATTTCCAGCAGTTAGTGAACTGAAATGGATTAGTATTGATCATTTTGATTTGGACAAACATATGGCCTACTGTATTAGCACTGATAAATTGAAGCAGAATAGCATCCCATCCATTCATTAACAAAAACAGCATTTCAAGATGTATCCTGATGTATAATACTGTTGATGATAAAATGATATTTATACAAGGAAGACCAGGTGATATGACTATAATTTAAATTTATATATCAACCACAAACTACTTCTAGTCTTTTGGTTTATTTATTGTGGTGACTTTCATGTTGCTGAGAGGCTGGAAGCTATGCCACCAGTATTTCAGACATGAGCAGGGCCACCCATGGTGGACAAGTTTCAGCAGAGCTACCAGACTAAGACAGAATCAGAAGAAAAAGAAAGGGGTTATCCACTTCTCAAGGACTGGCCAGTGAAAACTTTATGATTAACAGTGAAACAATGTCTGAAATATTACTGACAAATTTTATAAATAGCTTTGAAACATTGTCCAATATAGTACTGGAAGATGAGCCCCTCAGGTCAGAAGACCCTGAACATATGACTGGGGAAGAGCTGCCTCCTCAGAATAGAGTCAACCTTAATGATGTGGATGGAGTAAAATATTTGGAAACTCAATTTGTTTAGGTGGAACAACTAAAAATGGGAAGAAACTGCTGCAAACACCCAAGTACTTCGAACATGAAATTTAAGAAGTATTAATCTAGGAAAATTGGAACTTGTGAAAAATGAAATGAAATGCATAAAGATCGATATCCTAGGCATTAGTGAGCTAAAATGGACTGATTTTGGCCATTTTGAATCAGGCAACCATATGATATATTACACTATCAATGAAAAATTGAAGAGGAATGGCATGGCATTCATCATCACAAAGAATGTTTCAAGATCTATCCTGAAGTACAATGCTGTCAGTGATAGGATAATATCCATAAGCTTACACAGAAAACCAGTTAATACTAGT
>NW_006923659.1:9635-11067 GCF_000298275.1 Orycteropus afer afer | reverse complement strand
CATACATTCCATGTTCTGATCATTAATGGATATTTGCAGTTGTTTCTCCTCAATTTGAGTGGTGCCATGTCAGCAAATGGAGGTCCTGAAAGCTTTATGTTATCCATATGAGTAAGGTTGGTTTTTCTCTGATGATGCAGCTCTTTCGTAATCCTGGGAAAAAGTTATACCACATGTTTATAATCAGGAAGTGAGGGTGTCAGGGTTGTATCATTTTGTCATACTTATTCAATCTGTATGCTGAGAAATCAATCCAAGAACCTGTACTATATGAAGAAGAATGTGGTATCAGGTTCATAGGGTGACTCATTAAAAACCTGTGATACACACAGAACACAACTTTGCTTGCTGAAAGTGAAGAGTAATTGAAGCACTTACTGCTGAAGATTGAAAATACCAGTCTACAGTATGGATCACATCTCAACATAAAGAAAATGGAAATCTTCAAAAATGAATCAATAAGCAGCATGGAAAAGATTGAAGTTGTTAAAGATTTCATATAATTTGACTCCACATTCAGCAACAATAGAAGCAGCAGTCAAGACATCAGACAACATATTACACTGGGAAAATGTGCTGCAAAGGACCTCTTTCAAGTGCTGAGAATCAAAGATATTTGCTTGAAAACTAAGGTGCACCTAACACAAGCCAAGGTATTTTCAATCATCTCATATGAATTTGAGAACTGGACAATGAATAAGGAAGATTGAAGAACAGTTGATGCTTTTGAGTTGTGGTGTTAGTGAAGAATACTGAAAGTACGATGGACAGCCAAAAGAATGAACAATCTGTCCTTATGAAGTACAGCCAGAACGCTCCTTTGAAGTGAGAATGGCCAGACTTTATCTCACTTATTTTGGTCATTTTGTCAGGAGAGACCATTCCCTGGAGAAGGATATCATGCTTGGTAAAGTGGAGGTCAATGAAAAAAAGGGAAGGCCTTCAGGGATATGGATTGACACCATGGCTGCAATGATGGGCTCAGGTATAGCAAGGATTGTGAGACTAGCACGTGACCAGGCAGTGTTTCATTCTGTTGTACATAAGGTGTCTATGAATCAGAGCCATGTCAACAGCACCTAACAAAAACAGCCACAACAACTTCAACTACAAATAGCAAAGATGAAGAAATGGAAAATTGTTGCCAACTTCTGCAGTTGAAAATTCATCAAACATGCAATCAGTTGTTGCTGTTGTTGTTAAGTGCCATCAAGTCATTTCTGACTCATAGCGACCCCATGCACAGCAGAATGAAATACTGCCTGATTCCACACCAGCCCCATAATCCCTGCTATACTTGAGCCCATCATCACAGCCACAATGTCAATCCATCTCATTGAAGGTCTCCCCCTCTTTCATTGACCCTCCACCCTACCAAGCATGACATCCTTCTCCAGGGAATGGTCCCTTCTTACAACATGACCAAAATAGG